>NC_060181.1:76393897-76418897 GCF_021184085.1 Oncorhynchus gorbuscha
TCCACTTACACTTTAAATTTAAAAAATGTTACAGATAAAACGATAAGTAACATATTGTTTTTAAATGTGTGCATGCTCTTCTCCGACAAAACAATAGCTGATTCAAAGGGGGTGTGGTAGATTTCAAAACTCTTCCTCTTTGGACACAGATAAGAAACACAGAGGGGAGAGGGTGGAGGACGGACTTTTTCATAAATGAGAAAAGGCCCATGTTTCCTCTCCTCGCCTCCTCTTCTTGATTACCTTTGACCTTTTTTAAAAGGAGGCGAGGAGAGGACGGAGGAGAGGATGCAAGAAATCAATGAATCCAAATGAGATTCTCCTATGGGGTAAACATTACTCTGGATAACACTACATGATCACATGACCTGTCGTTAGGGTAAAGGACATCAAAAATCACTGATACAATTGTAATACATTTTCACAAACTTATACTGTATACAACACAAACATATCTGACACTTTCAACTAATTATTTAAAGTTAAAAATAAATGAAGATGTAAACTATAGGAACGAAATTAATGTGTTGGCTACTATTCAAAAAAGTTTTGACTGATTTGTTAAATAATGTATTTTGTTAAATAAATTTGTGTAATCTGTTAAATATGTGGAATTTGTGGAATACAAATGTGTAATTTGTTAAATAAATGTGTAATTCAAACATCTAAGATTTACTGGTGTATTTGCCTATCCAATTTTTTGACAATGACACGAAAAAGGTGACGGTGTCATGGGATAATATATATGTTTTAATCAACTTACCAATGTTATAATTATAATTGTGTTATGAATTATAATTGTGTTATGAATTATTCATAATTGGGTAATTAATTCATATGAATTTATAATAGATTGTATTAAAAAAAAATATAACAGGCAGTTAACCCACTGTTCCTTGGCCGTCATTGAAAATAAGAATTTGTTCTTAACTGACTTGCCTGGTTAAATAAAGGTAAAATACAAATAAAATAAAAAGCTGAGCGTTTTGCAACAGTCTTTTATTGTTCAGATATAGCATTATACAAGTATACACTTCTCCAATGGATGATTCGCTTCAACTAAAGTAAGCTGATTTACCATTGTCTGTCATCTAGCCTTTTGTCTGTCCTCTCAGTACTTGTGTATATCTAAAGAAAAAAAAAATATTTCTCTGAGAAATTATTTGCACTTTTAAGTATAATATTATTTATAAAAACTATACTATTTGAGGATGTGTTTTTTAAAGAGAGTTCTTAAGAGAGAACTAAAATATTATTTTGTTTTATTTTATTACCGCTTGGGGCTACGTTAAGAGGAGAATCAAAATATAATTATTTTATCAAATCCACAAATCCAATGACTATATACCAAGTGAAATCTTGCTGTATAATGCACTTACATGAGAAGACTGCTGAAAGCCTGCTTTAAAAACAGCTATGCTGTTAGAGTACTGTAGTAACCAAGTTTTCTGGCTACACTTTTTTAGCCACAATATGTTGAGGACGTAGTCTACTGTATAGGCGGTTGCAGACACATCATTTTGAAAACGTAGGACTGTTGATTTGCGGATTAAGAATTATTTTTGTCATCTAATGAACTGGACGTTTAAAAGACAGCGAAGGAGAACGTTTTACAAATGAAGAGTTGGGGTTTTCTCTGGCTTTGGATGTTTGAAGTGGGAATATATTTCCAGTGGTGGGATATGCTATAGGTGCTATAGTCTCAGCCTTAATGAAAGAACCAACTGCACTGTACTGTACTGTAAGACAGAAACGGAAGAGGAAGCCAAACATCCCACTCCTTAATGTTTTCTGTTTCAATGGAAGTCACTGAACTAAGTAGAACAAACCCAGCTGATATCGCATTGGTGTCTATGGGAGAGCCACCTCTTAAGTAGTCAGGACCTGATTTTTTAAAGTTAAATGGTAAACGGCCTGAGTGAACTATTTTCATTTATCAATCATCTTTGGTAAGATTATTCAGCTAACACAACACATACAGTGCATTCGGAAAGTATTCAGACCTCTTGACTTTTTCCACATTTTGTTACGTTACAGCCTTATTCTAAAATGGTTTACATTAAATGTTTTCCTCATCAAGCTACACACAGTACCCCATGATGACAAAGTGAAAACAGGTTTGTTGAAATATTTGCAAACCTGTGATATATTCAATTGATTGGACATGATTTGGAAAGGCCCACACCTATCTATATAAGGTCCCAAAGTTGACAGTGTATGTCAGAGCAAAAATCAAGCCATGAGATTGAAGGATTTGTCCGTAGATCTCTGAGACAAGATTGTGTCGAGGCACAGATCTGGGGAAGCGTACCAAAAAATGTCTGCAACATTGAAGGTCCACAAGAACACAGTGCCCTCTATCATTCTTAAATGGAAGTTTGGAATCACCAAGACTCTTCCTAGAGCTGGCCACCCGGCCAAACGGAGCAATCGAGGGAGAAAAGCCTTGGTCAGGGAGGAAACCAAGAACCCAATGGTCATTCTGACAGAACTCCAGAGTTCCTCTGTGGAGATGGGAGAACCTTCCAGAAGGACAACCATCTCTGCAGCACTCCACCAATCAAGCCTTTATGGTAGAGGGGCCAGACGAAAGCCATTCCTCAGTAAAAGGCACATGACAGCCCATTTGTAGTTTGCCAAAAGACATCTAAAGGACTCTCAGACTATGAGAAGCAAGATTCTCTGGTCTGATGGCACCAAGATTGAACTCTTTGGCCTGAATGCCAAGCTTCACGTCTGGAGGAAACCTGGCACCATCCCTACGGTGAAGCATGGTGGTGGCAGCATCATGCTATGGGGATGTTTTTCAGCTGCAGGGACTGGGAGACTAGTCAGGATCTAGGGAAAGATGAACGGAGCAAAGTACAGAGATCCTTGACGAAAACCTGCTCCAGAGTTCTCAGGACCTCAGACTGGGGCAAAGGTTCACCTTCCAACAGGATAATGACCCTAAGCCAAGACAACGCAGTAGTGGCTTCAGGACAAGTCTCTGAATGTCCTTGAGTGGCCCAGCCAGAGCCCGGACTTGAACCCGATCGAACATATCTGGAAAGACATGAAATAGATGTGCAGGGACACTCCCCATCCAATCTGGCAGAGCTTGAGAGGATCTGCAGAGAAGAATGGGAGAAACTCCCCAAATAAAGGTGTGCCAAGCTTGTAGCGTCATACCCAAGAAGACTCAAGGCTGCAATCACCACCAAAGGTGCTTCAACAAAGTACTGAATAAAGGGTCTGAATACTTATATAAATGTGATATTTCCCTTTTCCAAAATGTCAAAACAATCTATTTTTGCTTTGTCATCATAGGGTGTTGTGTGTAGATTGATGAGGGGGGAAAACAATGTAATCCATTTCTGATTTAAAAAATAAATAAAAAACTTTTAACTAGGCAAGTCAGTTAAGAACAAATAATTACTTTCAATGACAGCCTAGGAACAGTGGGTTAACTGTCTGTTCAGGGGCAGGACAACAGATTTGTACCTTGTCAGCTCGGGGATTTGAACTTGCAGCCTTCCGGTTACTAGTTCAACGCTCTAACCACTAGGCTACCCTGCCGTCCCATAAGGATGTAACGTAACAAAATATGAGGGTCTTTCTGAATACTTTCTGAATGCCCTGTATGTAACATCTGACCTTCAATGATGACTTCCTTTGTTTTCAGACATATAAGGCAAACAATAATAATAATTCACAAAACGGGGATGCAACTGAAAAATGCTGCCATTTGTGCAACTTTAAAAGGCAATAACTTTTCATGGGTAAATTAGCAATTTATTTAATCATTCAGACTGTCGTTGCATTTTAAAAATGAACCTGAATGTTATCCTTGCCAACAGCAGCTGTTTCAAATTACAGTTCTCCTCAGTTTCTCCCTGTTTCATGGTCCATAACTCTTATTCTAACAATCATAAGATGGGAAATATGGGGAAATATTATCCTTAGATTAATATTGTACAATTACAGTTGGATTAAGATGATGTATCTTTGCTCTTTGGTAATGTGCGTGGATTTGACATATCAAAGTGTACAAATGCTATTCATATACTATATATTTACATAACATTCAATCATTATACTTAGTCATACATGATCATATTTACTTTCACAGGAAAGTCCATGTACTACAGACTATTTTGACATTGACCAACCTGCTAGTCCAAAACCATCATGTCTGAGACAAAATGGCTGTCTTGCGTCATATTGAGCCACATCATCACGTATGGCTAGTCGGAACACAGCGAATAGTAGGTCCGCTGTTGTGAGCAGTGTGTTCTAACTGGCTCAGCGTTGGGCTCATTCGCATGGCCTTGTCTGTCTGAGGATGGGCTAATCCGGTTAGCATGGTGGGCCATAGAGGTAATGGAGTAGTGATGGGGGACAGGGAGGGTTTCAATACCCACAACCAACAGGCTGTATACAAAATCCTGAACACACACACACACAATCACACATAATCAATTCTGCTTATATCCACCTTGTAATCTATGCAATAGCGTATGATTGCACGGCTGTATGCCAAGCACATATACATATAGAAACACACGCCCACACACACACTACGCTGCGGCGTGGGAGGCCTGTAGGCTACGTCTCAATGCTACTTTTGTTAACTCCTCCTGACAAAACAACAGCAGTCCTTCTCACCACAACTGCTGCCTTGCCCCTCACATGCAGGCAGCCCACTTGTCAACAGCCTGGTAGACAGAGGACGGCATGTGGTGTTCTCTACCATTACTTCAGGAACACAACCCTTCATTGCATAGGGTCTACCCATTCCATCTGTGTGTTTGTATGTCGGTATCTGTGTGCACAGGCATGTGTCTGTATGTGTGTGTCTGTCTGTCATGCTGCCTGTCTCCCAAGGATCAAAGACCAATGAGTGTGTTATGTTGTACTCACTGTACAGAGTGGGAACAGACCAGTGTCCTTTTTCTAGTGCCGGAGGGCACTAAGGCTATCTCCGACGTGACGTGTGGCCATCCAAAAATGGCCGAGACCCCCCCTGACAGTAGCTTGTGTCGAATCAGGATTACAGCAGTGCCTGCCCCCATTTTAGGAGTGTGTATGTGTGTGTGTATGTGTGTGCGTGTGTGTGTGTGTGCGTGGGTGTGTGTGCATGTGCGCATTTGTGAATGTTCAACCCCAGTCTTAGCATTGTGTTAGCTCTGGTCCTGTAGGTTTCCACTCAGGTTTGATCAGTGTTGCATGACCCAGACAGACAGGCTCACAGCTCCCAGAGCAACACTGGGACATTCCTGTCTGTTGTCTGGTCTCCTCCGGACACGGTTAAGTCCAACGCCAACCTGGAGCAGAAGACCCGCTCCGACATTTAAGGAGCCTACAGAAAAAAGGAGTGTTGGTGTTTTGATACATTGGAGTTATAGCACTGAGTGCAACATCCAGTCAATTTTTCATTACTGAAGATGATGCAGTGAAGTTCTGTTGTGTTTTCTGTTTATTGCCTTCATTTGCATGTAAATGAAAGCTGTATCATAGCCGGAGGACAGGCTGTGTTATGGACACACTGCACCCTAGGGTCTTCCTGTATCAGATGTTCAAACTAATACGTAAAAACACAGCACACGGTTACAGTACATCCCTAAAGCTACTGGGTGGGGAAATTCTCATTTAGTTCATTGTCTTGTTGTTTGCACCCCCATCTGTCATCATGCACGTAGACACGCACTTCATTCCCTTCCCTATATATGATCTGTTGTGGTTTATAATATTGTATAAACAAAAATACATTATACTAAAATAATTTATCAGAATGGGCATCATTATATTAAGATATAATTATGTCATTTCTGTCATAATATTTTTATTTGCTACATTGTTTACTTGTTTATTTGATGGACTACTCTTTATTGTGCTGTAACCACTTATAGTGTGGCTCTATGTCCATGATCCACTAGCCACTCCACAAACCTCTGCCTCTCTTCCCATTTCTGAAATCATTTCAGAAAACAGACAAAGTACAGGAAACACTCACAGGCAGGGATCCAGCCCACCTGTCACAACATTTGTCTCTGAATCCAGAATGACTCTGAAAGACAAAAATAGTATTGAGCATGTACTGTACTTTAGCAGAGGTTTAGCCTGTATCCTCGGGCATAGTACCATGGATGACAGATGACCTCTGCCTGCGGAAATAGGCTGGTTTTTCAGGAAGATATTCACTCAATATGTAATTTGGCCAAAGGTAATTACACTGTTCTGTCTCAGAAAATGGGCCCAACTCCAGTATTTGTAACAATGCTGGCTATTAAGCTTAACAAATGATAATGTGTTCGACATGAGTTGTAGACTGCGTGTAATGTCAACGCTGATAAGGCGGCTGGTGCCGTTGTACATGGCTAGTGCCGTGTCTAAAAGCGTGATAGATAGTGTGGGACATCCTTGGCGCACCTTCTCATTTTATCATTATCGTTTTTTGTCTATTCTTGATGTCTAATAAAAAAGTATTGTGATAATCACATCCATCAATATATTGGAATAGACATCCTATTCTATATAGGCTATGAAGGACTAATGGGTGCTATAAAATCAGAAAAATTATAAGACGGCGGCCAAATGAAAATATTTACGGTGAATTTCTCGCTGTATAACCTGTTTGAAAAACTCAGCTTAAGTTGAAAACAATGTAGGCCTACTTATTAGGTAGACTATTAATATTTATTTTAAATTACAAAGTGAATTAGGCCTACATTGTGGGCATTTAATAAACATTTGCGATCATGTAAGTCGCTCTGGATAAGAGCGTCTGCTAAATGACTTAAATGTGGTTAATGGTTAATTCACGTTGGCAAATAAGATAGGAAAAGTTACTTTCTTCTGCCAAAATAAACCATTCGTTTGACGATTTAAGTTAAAATATTAGTTTAAAAAATAACATTGCTCAGCCTATTATTTAAATTAATTCAGAAATCAGGGTGTAGGCCCTAATTAAAACATCTCGATTAAGCAAAAGTTTTGGTACATTTAGAATAGGCAGGCTAATAAAACATTATTATAAAAATATCAAAATCATCAATAAATATGTCAACTGTAAATCAAAGCTTGTGGATGAATTTACTTCGAAAGAGGCATGTTTTACTTAAATTCTGGTTGGCTATAAAATAAACTAGAATAGGCAGACATGGTCGTAGGTCTGTAGAAAACATAAAAATGGTCCTGTTTCCATTATTGTTATCGTTATTATTATTGTTTTTGTTGTTATTTGTATTACTTGTTTTGTTAAAATCATCCGGTAACCAACAGGCAGTCATAACAACTGGTAAAACATATTCTTCTGACTCATGTTTTTGGTCTACAGTCTCAAGTTCATGCAGCCCACCTTATGTAAAGTAAGCAACGTACCAACTCCAGATTGTCCCTTCAAATGTTGTAAAATATTGAAAAAATATATATATTGACAAGTAGCCAACAAACAAAATCATATTTCAACTTGAAGACAGAAACAACGCATCGTTAGTTCACCTGGCACTCTCGTTTGGTCGACACTCACACGCACTCACACGCACTCACACAAGCGCTCTTCGATTTAGACTTTACTAGGCCTAGGTCAACTGCATCTGAGATTTAATCGGCATCACCGCTTACACATAGACATATAACGGATATTGACGCTAGTTCCTGTGGTTATACAAGATTTGGTTGGGTAAATCACCAAAACAATGTTTGGCCTATATTAATGTCCTGACATTATTTTACCTCCACCTATTGGAGAGTCCCTTTAAGAAGCATGTTAGGAATATCTTTATCTCCACAGCCTATATAGCAGGGTTCCCCAAGACACAGCCCACAGCCCGAATTTGGCCCTAGTGATTTTATTTTGGCCCCCAAATTTTCTGAACAATAAATAAATAAACAATATACGTACATGACCAAAAGTATGTGGAGACTTGCTCTTCGAACATCTCATTCAAAAATTATGGGCATTATTATGGAGTTGGTCCCCCCTTTACTGCTATAACAGCCTCCACTGTTCTGGGAAGGCTTTACACTAGATGTTGAAACATTTCTGCAGGGACTTTCTTCCATTCAGCCACAAGAGCATTAGTTAGGTCGGGCACTGATGTTGGGCGATTAGGCCTGGCTCGCAGTTGGCCTTCCAAAGGTGTTCGATGGGGTTGAGGTCAGAGCTGTGTGCAGGCCAGTCAAGTTCTTCCACATCGATCTCGACAAACCATTTCAGTGTGGACCTCGCTTTGTGCAAGGGGGCACTAATCATGCTGAAATAGGAAATGGCCTTCCCAAACTGTTGCCACAAAGTTGGAAGCACAGAATCATCTATAATGTCATTGTATGCTGTAGAGTTAAGATTTCCCTTCACCGGAACTAAGGGGCCTAGTCCGAACAATGAAAAACAGCCTCCACCAAACTTTAGAATGTTGTGAATGATGATCTTCGGCTTGTGTGCAGCTGCTCGACCATTGAAACCCATTTCATGAAGTTCCTGACAAAACATTTTTGTGCTGACGTTGCTTCCAGAGGCAGTTTGGAACTTGGTAGTGGGTGATGCAACCTGGAACAGATGTTTTTTACGCGCTATACGTGCTTCAACACTTGGCGATCCCGTTCTGTGAGTTTGTGTGACCTACCACTTCGCGGCTGAGCCATTGTTGCCCCTAGACTTTTCCACTTCACAATAACAGCACTTACAGTGACCAGGGCAGCTCTAGCAGGACAGAAATTTGACGAATTGACATGTTGGAAAGGTAGCATCCTATGACGTGCCAGAAAGTCACTGAGCTCTTCAGTTAGGCCATTCCACTGCCCATGTTTGTCTATGGAGATTGCATGGCGGTGTGCTCGATTTTATAAACCTGTTAGCAAAGGGCTCAAATAGCCGAATCCACTAATTTGAAGGGGTGTCGACATACTTTTATATATATATTAGTTGCTGGACATAAAATACTGTAAAAACACCAGCAAATCAGCTCCAATTGATTTTAATTTAGAACATTTGTTCCAAAGTATTACCACACATAAGATAGAGATATGTGATTCTATAACAATGTAAGCAAGGTTTGAAATTATTATGTTTTAGTCAAATGTTATATATGTTTGGTCTTTTTGCGGTCAATTTGGAGTCTACACGTTATTTGTACACATTATGTTCTGCCCCCCTGACCATCCATTCAAGAGGAGGAGAGAGCGAGAGAGAGAATCTTGAGTCCTATCTTTGTCAGTTTGCTCATAATGGTGAAAGCATATCCAACTTGAGTTATTATCGATGTATTATGTTTACTACGGCTTTCGTCCTACATACTTGACAAAGACCTTTCGAATAGGTTGCGTGTAAATAGTATCCATGATTCATCTAAGTTGTATAAGATTTGTTATTATGGGTTCCCTTTAGTAAAAATGTTAAAAGGCCACATGAAAAACAAAAGGGATTATTATTTACCTAGGACCATTTATCTCCACAAAGGAAATAACAAGTCTGAGCTGACTTTAAGCGTTTCCTATCGACTTCATGAAAGGGTAGATTGGCTATATCTGCTCTTCGATTTCATCCGTTAAGATAAAATGCAGCTCTGCATCGTGTGTAAATCATCATTCAAATGAATAATTTATTCTCAAATGATTAGGCTAATATCTAAATGTTCGGAAACAAGAATGCACAGTACTACATAGAGCCAGATAACTGATGCAAGCAGTGGAATCAGATTGAAAAAAAAAAACAGGTAAAAATACCATACGGTACGGGGACTGTGAAGAGACACACAACAAAGGTACAGACACATGCATACGCATACATTGTGACATTTTTTTATGGTAGTATTAAACATTCTGTATTGTGGATATGTAATGGTGTAATAATGTTATACTGTTCTATATTTTGTTGCCTTTGTAACAGTTTAGCTTCCGTCCCACTCCTCGCCCCTACCTTGGCTCGAACCAGGGACCCTCTGCACACATCAGCAACTGACACCCACGAAGCATCGTTACCCATCGCGCCACAAAAACCGCGGGCCTTGCAGATCAAGGGGAACAATTACTTCAGTGCTCAGAGCGAGTGACGTCACCGATTGAAACGCTGTTAGCGCGCACCCCGCGAACTGGCTAGCCATTTCACATCGGTTACACCTTGGCAGCAGCTAATGGAGATCCCTAATAAATACAAATACACGAAAAGGCAGATCATTATGATTGTAATTGTAATAAAAACGTTTTTTTTTTTTTTTTTTTTACATTTGTTTATTTCTTTTTTATTTTTGCCCACTGCAGTAGGCTTTTGGCCTAAAGTGAAAAATGAATCAATCTTCCTTACTCGTGGTTGTGGACCCGCGCAAGCATGATTTTCAAGAGAACCGCGTGACCTGTGAATCCAGCAAAGCTTTGAGCGGTGCGCTCTGTCTGGCTCAACATTTGATACAAGACCAAATAGTCGGTTTTATATTTCCAGCCTAGCACACACATAGTTGAGCAAATGAGTGAGCACTGTGGTGCATGGCAAGCCAATTTCATGCTCAGCAACGCTCTGAACAGGCCTGATATCATCACGCTTCTCATAATAAAATGTCCCTTTGTAAAATATACGGGATGAATATGGACACAGTTACCTCACTCACTTGAACCAATGAGCTGCAAACCAACTCCATAGACACTACGATTTATTCATGTAATCGTTTGCACAGAGCAGTGCAACATACAAAAAAGGAGCAGTGTTGCCTTTTTTCCAATAGAAAAATGTTTATTTGTTAACATTGTTTAGATGTAGCTTAGTATATGCATCCCCTCTAATCATGGAGGGCGATTACATATATTTCAAGAGAGTCTGATGCTGCTGTCTTTGTAGTATTCCAATATAAGGTGAATCCAACACGAGTCGAGTCATATATCCTTTCCACCCAAACTGAGGGGCTTACATCAAGCGGCAGGCAACTAATGACAAACAGCGGTCTACTGATTGTTAGAGACTCGCGGTTCAGGAAAAAGGTACGATAACATGGAGATTCAGTTTTTTTCAGGCTGTTTTTTCCGATAAAATCTTTGGCTTGAAGTGGCAGATCACAGTCTGTATGTTCATCGAGGTTTGATATAAGAGAGAGATCACAACACATTAGGCCTAAAGCGACAAAGATAACAATCATATAATTATCCAGCAAGTGCGGGATGAGTAGTCATATTCCTATAGCTTACCCCTTCTTCTTAAATTAAATATACAACGTCTCATTATGGGCTATTCATTTTCATTCATGTTTGTAGTTTGTAGGCATACTTTGATAGTTTATGTCCACATATAGGCTACACATTTAGCCCTATCAACTAATGGAAAATCCCTTTACAATAGCCTTGACTTTCCACAAATATTGTGCCCCCAAAAGGTGACTCCTGCAAGCGAAGTCTCAGTCACTCTCCTCCTTGTCTTCCTGAATGGTGGTGGTGGAATGGTTGTACAATCCTTGCGCCATGAGCTGGAGAGCCAGGCCGTTCTTATAGCCGTTGGCCTTTTTTATTTTCGCCCGTTTGTTTTGGAACCAGATTTTGATTTGTGACTCATTGAGGTTGAGCTCTTGAGCTAGAGACTGTCTCCTCTGCTCCGTGATATAACGGTTGGCCTGGAACTCAGTTTTCAGTCTTTGGAGCTGCTCAGCCGTGAACGCCGTTCTGGGTCGCTTGTCTTCCTTCTCATTTTTCGTCTTTTTCAATTTCCGTGTCCTTGGGCCTACAGTAGGGACGACAATAAAAACGGGAATATAAATATTCAGCGAGCGCCAGACACCTAGTCTCACTATCATCACCAAAAACCATTGCAGATTTAGGCTTAAAAATACCCTACTTATAAAAACAACGTACACAAATAATAACCGCTACTGGGGTAGCCTAGTGGTTAGAGTGGTGGACTAGTAACCGGAAGATTGCAAGTTCAAATCCCCGAGCTGACAAGGTACAAGTCTGTCGTTCTGCCCCCGAACAGGCAGTTAACCCACTGTCCCTAGGCCGTAATTGAAAACAAGAATTTGTTCTTAACTGACTTGCCTAGTTTTAAAAAGTCATGTTGTAAAATCACATAATCATAAAAATAACCAATATAATCACGGTAAGCTAATAAAAATAACAATAAACGTTATTATAGTTGAATACTTTGCTATAGTCTAACGGTATGGTCATCCCAATGGTAGACCCTCAATAATAACTATGAATAGCATGATGTCCTGAGAAGAATAAGGTCCATAGTGCACTGAGCGGCAGGCCTTTGTGTGAAGGGAACAATAGCTGTAGGTCGACTTTCATAATTATTTAGCAAAAATATGCAAACAAAAAACTGTAGGCTACTAAAGCCAACTACAGCTATTTAAAAACATACAATTGTTTAAGGACTATTGGCCAACTGTGTCGGTTATAGGCCTTTCATTGATCACAAATAGTTATAGGCCTAATAAATAAAAAAAATCGTTGAAGCTCAGTGATCTTTAGCTGTTGACATAAGAAAGGAATTAATATATTTTGTACCAAATGCAGACCCAGGTATAGGCTTATGTGCATAAGGGTAGCCTACGCTACAGTATACATTTAAATATTAAATGATGTCCTTTGTTATCATGGTGCCAGAGACAAACAAATAAACAATATCATGAGAAACAGGAAATGTAATTTATCCGTTATTATCTTTCTTAATCCTATATCATTTTCTAACACAAATATAAACTCTTCAGTAAATAGTTTTTGTTTGAGATTAAATGTATAGCTTTAAAGTTCATGTCATTATTGTTGCACTGATTTTTATCAATACCTACGGCATAAAACACAGTCTATATTTTTGACAAGTTTATGGTAATTATGAAAAGCCCATTTATTCGCCAAAACGCCATTGGAACCATTGGACTGTGGAACTTAGAACAAAATAAACATTGTGCATGCTTCCCATTTAACGTAGCCTAACATTTATTAAATACATGTAGTTGGGGGATTACACTAAATGCATACTCAGATAATTTACAGCCTTCTCTATCAAGACAGGCAAAGTTGTTCATTAATTCAACATGTTGACATCACTGAGATTCTTATTCTAGTTTTTTTCCCTGATGCACTTTCTTAAATTGTATTAAATGTAACCTTATTTTTCTAAAGTCTCATTGGAATGTTTAAATATATATGGTACATGGTCTAATAAGAGGTTAGGAATCATGTAAATGTATAGCCTGTATAGGCCTATATTGGCCTAAGCGTGTATTCTGTTAAATGTACGAGCGCTATCTCTCTTTCAATCCAATGAATGGAGGATGTTCTCATGTTAAGTGACACATTTTAAAACATGTCATATCTGCAAGGCATTTTGGGGTGAAACCAGTGACCAGGACCAAGATCTCACTTGCAAATAAGGAGGGTGAAATGTTAGGCCACACAGTCATCGATGAAATGATGTTTACATATTCTGATATGTTCTCAAATGGACCAATGCTGCTCTTGAAAAGCACCTATTCTATTTTTCACTGTTTCAATTTATTTGATTTCTCTCGGTAGAACAGAGTAGATGTCACACAGTCCTATTTCAAAATGAATTAACACAAACATATCCAAGTAGCCTATTTTCAGCTTTTTTGTTCCATATATTTTTCTAGTAGGCCTGAATAATGGACTATTTACATATGATATGGCATAATTTAAATTTGCAAAAGTTTGCTTCCTGTTGAGAAAAATATTGAGTAGGCCTACAATATACTGCTTGCTTCATATGGCACCCATAAAGGTTGTATATAGAACCATTTTGTAGGGTTATTTGATCAGAACCCCAGGGGCTCTTCTTCACTGAAACAGAATTGGTTCCATGTAGAACCCTTGGGTTCCATATAGGGTTCTATATGGAAACAATTTCGGTTCTGTACAGAACCTTTAGGGGTGCTATATATCAGCATAAAAATAACCGTTTTTGGTTCTATCCAGAACCTTTTTTCTAATAATATATGTTAGCCTGCTCTACAGCCAGTCACTCTTTTCATGCAGTAACAGGACCACTACGCCATTACCTACAAATATTGTCATTTATCACAGCGTGAAAATAAAGTATAAAATGCAGTTGAATTTAAGTATAAATGTGCAACTTCGACGAATTAATAACAAATATATCAAATACAAGCATGTTGAGGAAATACTTATATTTCTGCAAGGGACAATAAGGCATTTATAACATTACGCATTAGGCTACAATACCCTGACAAAAGCTTGTTCAAGAAACTATTGCCTCACCAGATGACGGCCTGTCCGAGTATCTAGTGCAGTACACCCAGGCAGGCCACAGCAGCGGCTGGGACTCGGCTTTGGGCGCTGCGCCGCCACTACCGCCGTTCACAACCATGACAGAAGATGTGTTCTCGCCGAACTTTGGCGTGCTGCCTCCAGAGCTCTCGTCAGCCTTCGATGACGAGGTGCTCTTTTGGGGGGTGGGAGACAAGGCCAAGGACGAGGTGGAGGAAGAAGTGCTGTCGCTGCTGCAGTTAGAGTCCTGGCATGGGGTTCCAGGATGATTCGGCCTGGCGACCAAAGGTTGGGCGCGCTCTCGGCTGGAAGTCTGCGCACGTTCCCTAGCTCCTAAACCATGCTCCTTCCGGCAGCCGAAATCTGGCCGCAGAATATTGTCAATAAAAAAGTTCGTGGTTCTGTGCGCTTGCTGCGCTGCTTGGAGAGGCAGGATGGGCGGCGAAGGCAGACTGCGAGAAGGAGAAACGCTCTCCCTTTCACTAGACTCCGGGCTGTGTAGAGCCCTTTGCTTCTCCATTGCTGAAAGGGACTGCAAAAGGGTCGATCCAGGCTCCTAACTAATTCCACTTGTTGGTGTGTATTGGTATCCAAATATAAAATAATGAAGCAATACGGTGACCACTAAAGGCTCATTAATACCTCTCTGATTTGGGGCACTTTTTGATTTCTAAATTGTTGACATCCCTCGTGCGTAACGCTCCAACGTGTCATGGTCGTCGACATGACAAGACTGACAAGGCATTGCGCTCTCCTCTCGCAGCCCCGAGCTTTTCACCACTGTAGGTATGACAGTTCGATCTTCACCAACTCCTCACATCACATTTCCCACAGCAACCGGAAGAACGTGAACCCTTTCGAACGTGTAGTGGGCCAATCAATGAACGATACACTTTTGGACACGGGTGACGACGTCCAATAATGTCTCGCAACTCTGGGTAAGTAGGCTGCATGCTATCAAATGGGTTTTAAGAAAACCAAACAAGAGGTTATCACCGCTACGCGCCTTCTGCAACCTTGTCTATTCGCAGCAAACGAATGCTAGACCTATAGGAGAATACAATAATAACAAATACGGATATTTCACCTCGGTCAAAATATGTTGTCACCAAGACAGCCTAGGCTGTATGGTGTTTTCGATTATTGTACAATGTTGCTACAGCCAAATGGGACGTTTGATATTAGCGTTAATCATTAAAGGTAGGGTATAGTCAGTCACTGGTGAACAGGGGTGGAATGGCATTATAGGCGCGCGCACACACACAGCAAAAGGATCCAACAGAAGCGATTTGAATGCCTATACCGGTACTTCACATGAATTCAAAACAAATGTATAATGATAATGAATAGTGTAGGCCATTTGCAATTGGAACGCAATCACACGTCCAGCCCACATTGTTTAATTTCATTTGGGCCAACAAAACTGAAATCTTTATCCACAAGCTATTTGTTGGTACTTAATTACATTCTAATTAGGACACCACCGTTATCCCATTTAGTAACCATTGTGTGGCTGTTGTGAGACGCAATTCATCTCTGACAGTAAATGGGCGCAGGGACTGCAATCTTGCCTGCAAAGAGATGCCTTAAGAGAGACCGCAAAGGAAAATTCATAGGTTTTAATTACTCTTCATTCCGACTGTTCAGATTGGCGTCCATCACAGCCACAAAATCATAAACCCCGCCTATTTCTACAATGTATCTTCTTAAAATCTGATTTTAAAACTAGCCTTCAGCTTCACCTTAACCGCACTGCTAACCTTAAATTAGACCAAAAGGAAATATTTGTTTTAATAAATTATTACAATATAGCCAATTTTGACCTTGTGCCTGTGGTAACTAGTAACAACCAGAAGAGTGAAAAGGCAGTCAAAAGCTGTCATTATTCCCGCGCAGGAGGCTTAATCAAAATAGTGCGCGGGTCTGAGGCTCAACTACAGGCATGCGAGAAGCACGTTCTTCTCAGGGTACTGATAAAGCGGAATGAACTGAATAATACCAAGGTCCTCAGAGACGCTATTTACACAAATTAGTTTATTGAAGGCTTAACGTTTGGTAATTCATATCACCTCTCCTGTAGCGTTCTGGAGCCTGCTCTTCCACAGAGGAGAGATGGGTGTAGGTTTTGTAATGTAAACGCCTTTGGATACGTGCACGAGAAATGGTCCGTTTCTGCAGTCTCAAATACTTAATTAAAATGTTCAATCACCATGTAGACTACCAGCTCATTTTACTCGACAATTCCAGAGAACAAGGGGTTCCAAAATCGTTTTTACACACCAATGGTGCATTGCGCAATGGCATTGAAATTAATATATAGGCCTAGAGTCATCATAAACTATTGGAGAGGCACATTTTTGCTCGTCATGCAGCCTACCATTTTTTTGTATCAGGTCGAGGTAGTGAATTTGTTTAGAAAATAATATAAGAACATGATAGTTTGAGACTTTCCCTCTCTCTTACACACCCACGCACACACATTAAGCCATACTAGAACAATTTCAGGAACCATCTGATGGAATATCTTTTTAGCTAGACCCATATTTGACCTTACAGTGTTTAATATGAGCCAGCTTCAAACTTCACCTCATAACGGACACCATGCAGTCACCTGGACACGCAGGCTGTCTGGGGGTTGACGATGCCTTTGGAACTGATGATTGGCTTTGTTCATGCAATTGGAATATTCGCTTCTTTTTGGAAACAGATGTTCTGAAACGCTCTAAATACTATACTGCATTTTCAGAAAATAAGATTTGAAAGACACAGAGGATACTATGGGAAAACTCTCCCTATATTTCTAAATAGACTCTCTCAGATATGCATATTTTTCCAGAATATTTCACTGGAAAGCATATTGATTGCCTATAGCCTGCATGCGCTTATATGCGCTGTAATTCCTCATGGCCTGTGTTGTTTTTAATTGATTCGTTTTTTTCATTTAGACTATTTTGTCTTCGCCTACTGTAAATATTAGCCAATGCCAATCTCCTCCTTGAATGATTTTAGCTTGAACTGAATTTCTTAATGTGTCATTTGAAAATGCAGAATGCATTAATAATAATAAATAATAATATATGCCATTTAGCAGACGCTTTTATCAAAAGCGACTTACAGTCATGTGTGCATACATTCTACGTATGGGTGGTCCCGGGGATCGAACCCACTACCCTGGCGTTACAAGCGCCATGCTCTACATTAGCCTACTTAAGTTAAACATTTTCACAAAAGTAAAATTATTCTCTCAAACGTTTGGTCATTCGAAACTCGTATGACATTTAGACTGTATTTGTAACCATCCAATGAAGTAGACAACTTTTAGGATAATTTCGTGAAGGGCTGCCTTCGATTTCTTCAGTAGAATATAATAAACATTCATACGCCTACCTCCAATCCAAAGCTTTACATTTGAAACCGGAATGTAAAGCTGTAGTATCCTGAACAATAGGTAAAATAATCAACGGTAGGCCTTAAATTCAAAACTATATTATGTTTATCCATAATGTGTTTTTCTTTTAGAGCATCAAGGAATTGTAACTGGTAGTCTTTCCGGACATGGAGCAATCATGTTCAACAGAGCATTTACAGGAAGTTCTAATAATTAGATAAAGGGGTGTAGGCCTATGGTTTTAATTATAAGATCGTTTAGATGTTCTGTCTTTACAATTCACCATGGGGGGAATGGAAAGTGATTACCTTTTTATGTGCTTTTCTCTCTGCCTATTCTGACCTTGAAATGAAGCATGAGAATAGCATGCTGTTCACCCACTATTAGTTTAGGGTGGAGATGGAATAAATGAAGGTGTGGCAGAGGTGTGTCTACAGATACACCATATTCTGACTGATTTAATTCAGTGATAATTCCACCACCTTTATCCACGAGGGAACCACGAATACGGTCTAGCTAACCTACCGATTCCAAGTGGAAAAAGCATCGACTTAATTATTTTGATGGAAGTAACACCATTCTCCATGCGCTGTAATTTACAACTTGACAAGCGCTATTGATAAAAGCTGGTTAAATGAATAATCCGTTTGGATAAAGGAATTGTAAATATAAATAATACTTGTTTTAGATCAATTTGACTTTATAATCGCTGGGGACAAATGTGAAATCAATCATGTGGCAGCAAACTGAAGTATATCAACATATCAACTTTCCCACAGTTTATGAAATGCTATGCCATTATGCAGAATTGAAATTGTACTGCCTTTTAATTTGCAGGGATAGGCACTGTCAAATGTCTTAATTATAGGTTACATCGATTTTCTCAGTTTCCTATTTCTATCATGTTAAATATTAGCCCATATCATTATCGAATGTCAATAGGCCTCATAACCACTCACACACATCTACCAATGCACTGTTAGTTCCCTTCAGTTGGTCTAGCCTAGGCTACATTATCATTCCATTTAATTCCATTGTTTGTTTACCTTCATTTGCTTCCTCTGTAAATGCGTCATGAACATGGCTGTGTGTTTGCTGCTAAGGATCATCGGTATAAGACGATAATATACAAAATACATACAAAATGAATAAAGACACGAGGTTAATTAAATCATTATGGCAGCCAGGTCACCCGTAATACAAGTCAGTATTCGACGTCCATCCATGTCTGAGGACATCGGGAGATGATGTGGAAACCGGCCATTAGGGGCAACGCTGAGCACTGTTACCTCCATGTAGGTTTCCGTTTTGCTATGGCGTTATGGATGGGGATAGTGGATGGGCGTAAGCATCTGCCTCTGGTGTAAAAGGTCTGCCTCTGGTTCAGAAGGTTGCATGATCAAATACAGTCTAACGGTCATACAAGTCAGTTAAGGTTTAGGATAAGCATAAATTAAATAAAAACATAGTATTGCTGTTTTAATCCAGCAAATTTAACCCTAACCTTAAAAATTCTGAGTTAATGTCTAAACTTTAACTTTAAACATTTGGAATTTGACGTTTGGAACAACTTCGAAATTTGATATTTGAGAAACATGGATGAAAACATGGATGAACATCTATTTCTGAGTTGAGAGCAGAGGGCAGACCAAGCCTTAACAGTTCAATCCCGACTCATGGCACAATATTTGTTAGTGCAGGCAATATATGATGGTATAGCCTACTATTGTACACTATTCTCCCAATTAGAATTATATATACACTAATCTTTCAACAGTACTATGGGTTGAATAACTAAATGTGGCCATTTTCAGAAGGAATCAAACTGCCATTTTCTTTATTTTGTTTGTAAAGGCTCTCCAAACATTTTATGATTCATAAATACTTTCCGGAATCTAAATAATCTACAAGATCAGAGTATTTTTAAATCTACCAATTGGTGCTGAAACAGACCAATATGTATATGCATATACGCTATATATTCCTACAATTCTGAACCCATTGTGACAAAATTCAAACTAAAAAAGGTACACCATATTTAATACTGCAGTGGCCTAAATCAGGGTCACACAGAGTGTTTCTTGGTAGTCATAAGATAAAAATGTATGCCACTGAAAACACTATTTAATGAAAACTCCATGAGGAAAAAATAGGTTGGCCAGCAAGTGGGAGGGTTTTCAGCAGTTGAATTCAATTTATTCAGAGCACGCAAGGTAGCCACACGTTCAGTTACTCGACCGAATAAGGTAAGTCTAAATACCACATATTGAAAAGTGTCTAAGAAGGGCGCAGGGAATGCTTGAGCAGGAAAGGCGTACATTTTCTAAGTCTGAATCGGCCCGTATAGGCCTGGTATAACCTACTGTAAAAACGAAAATGAAAACGGTTCAGTTGATTCGTTTTGAAACATGTTCTACATTGCAGAATGACCTATCAATTTGCATGACATAGGCTAGCCTATTATTGGGCGATATTTTACAGCGTGGGAGCCTAACGCTTCGAACACACCGACTGCGTAGTTCATCACTGCTGCATAACATTTGGCGCAGCTAGGCAACTATACTGATGCAGGTATCTTTTGCAGATGGTCGCATGCTGTTGGACACATGGAGGAGAGAATCGTTTTCGCAGTATTCTCAAAACCGTGTATTTTTGACACAACTGCTGACAGCTACATGGACATAAACACAAAAAAATGCTGCTTGAAGACAACTGTCCACGATAGTAGTGAGCTTGTGCTAGATGTGGCTAGTTAACGTTAGCTAGCTAGCTAACCTAGCCAATGAGGTGTGTGTGTGTGAAAGAAATAGTCATATAAATTATGCTAGTTTACTACCCCTGATAACGTTCCCAAATAATCATGTTTGAAAGAGTGTGAGTGTGTATGCTAGATAAATAATAATAGAAATGGTAGATACTACTGCACCCCTGATAATTTGGCCAATTAACCGTGTGTGTACAGTAGGTGACATGTTCATGATAGATATCTAATAACTATAGTTATGCTAGGTAATGGTTTGGCTTATCATGTTCATGTCTATGTAGAAGAAGACTGTAAGAGGAAGTGGAGAGGACTCAGGGACAGGTATCAGAGAGAGAAGGGCAGAGAAAGACAAGAGGTCTGGGTCAGCAGCTTCAGGCCAGCAGCCTTGGCGCTTCTGCCACATTCTTTGTGGATCCATTTATTGTGCCTATGGCAACGAGTGGCAATTTTACAGCCAGACCCTCTACTACGTCATCCACAAGTGTTGTCACCACCGGTGCATCAAGACCCTCAACATCATCTACAAGTGCGACCATCGCCTCCACCGGTGCAGCGAGACCCTCTACAACATCTACATCATCCACAAGTATGACCACCAACCAGTGCAGCCATGGAAGATGATGAAATGGAGGAAGCACCCCTGGATCTAGGACCACCTGAGATTATTATGAACCTCACGGAAGTGACTACTGAGGACCTCGTTGAACAGGATGTGGCCGTGGAGCCAAACGAGGAGAGAAACAGAGAGGAACAACGTCACACCAGGTGTCATCGGAGGTACCAGCGCCCAGATCCACTCAACTCATTTCAGTAGAGGCTCCTCCAAGCCGTCGAGAGGGATGCAGCCCAACCTGATGCTCACAGGAAGGAGGATGAAGAGACCCTCTTTGCAATGAGCCTGGTGCCAACACTGAAGAGGCTGCCTCAGCAAAGAAAAGCGGCAGTCAAGGTTAAAATGTATCAGCTGCTTTTCTCCACATCACAGGTAGTATCATAAGTGTTGCGACAGTGAAGTAAAATAGGTCATTTTTACAGTATAGTCATGTAGGCAATTTGGTATTTCAGATCAAAGTATTAATGAGGCAAATGTATAGCTGTTTCTAGGTTAGAAAATATCCCAAAACAGTTTGCTGTCTAAATATTTGCCTGTCATATTCATCTTTTGATCTGAAATACAAATTCCATGAGTAAACAGCAAGTAATACCAACTTTACCGCACAATATTTATACCTCTAACTACACTATACAAGCAGGATTTAGTTAACATAAATGTTGTATGTGTTGTTTTTCTCTTTCCTTCCAGAGATGGAGTCCATTTAGCCGACCAGCTCACAGGAAGGACAGGAAGAGGAGAGGAGTTGCCGGGGCCGACCAGCTCACAGGAAGGACAGGAAGAGGAGAGGAGTTGCCGGGGCCGACCAGCTCACAGGAAGGACAGGAAGAGGAGAGGAGTTGCCGGGGCCGACCAGCTCACAGGAAGGACAGGAAGAGGAGAGGAGTTGCCGGGGCCGACCAGCTCACAGGAAGGACAGGAAGAGGAGAGGAGTTGCCGGGGCCGACCAGCTCACAGGAAGGACAGGAAGAGGAGAGGAGTTGCCGGGGCCGACCAGCTCACAGGAAGGACAGGAAGAGGATAGGAGTTGCCGGGGCCGACCAGCTCACAGGAAGGACAGGAAGAGGAGAGGAGTTGCCGGGGCCGACCAGCTCACAGGAAGGACAGGAAGAGGAGAGGAGTTGCCGGGCCGACCAGCTCACAGGAAGGACAGGAAGAGGAGAGGAGTTGCCGGGGCCGACCAGCTCACAGGAAGGACAGGAAGAGGAGAGGAGTTGCCGGGGCCGACCAGCTCACAGGAAGGACAGGAAGAGGAGAGGAGTTGCCGGGGCCGACCAGCCCACAGGAAGGACAGGAAGAGGAGAGGAGTTGCCGGGGCCGACCAGCCCACAGGAAGGACAGGAAGAGGAGAGGAGTTGCCGGGGCCGACCAGCTCACAGGAAGGACAGGAAGAGGAGAGGAGTTGCCGGGGCCGACCAGCTCACAGGAAGGACAGGAAGAGGAGAGGAGTTGCCGGGGCCGACCAGCTCACAGGAAGGACAGGAAGAGGAGTTGTCTGGTTGTTGTTTTGACCTCCCTCATTGTACCTTTCTTTTCACACACATTTACATTTACATTTAAGTCATTTAGCAGACGCTCTTATCCAGAGCGACTTACAAATTGGACACGTCAGTTCCGTTTAAATTCAGTCAATTCACAAAGTCATTTGTTTATAAAGTCTTAGGATAGCATTCATTATTAGTGTTACATAGATTTCGCAATTGAAACTCATACACAGGAGAATTCACAGATGCTCTTGGTCTCTTACGAGACTAAAGGTCAATATTTCTTTCATTTAAAACCACTTGAAAACCAGGGTATTGAAATTGTTTGTGAAGTTATGTTCCATCGACTGGTCCGTGACGTCCAGGGGCCATTTGTTTGTTTAGCTGTGTTATGGCTACATATGATTTTATTTTTCTCAGAGACAGAGACACACCTCTTCGTACCTCAGATCTCCAGTGCCCTGCCCTCTCTCTCTTTATGGCCATGTCGAAAGTTCCCCTACTATGTCTAGGCTTTATGAGGAGTCCCTGTATCTGTCTGCAGTTGTGCCAAAAATACATGCTCGTTGTTCTCTTACAGATTACAGGCTACACATTCATTATTATTATTATTTTACACGCACACACACCTGTCATGTTCTTTCCTGTACTTGAATACTTAATCAATTATAATGTTTTCATAGTCAGTTGTTTGTTAATATCTCATTTAGGCTTAATCTGCTTATTTCTTCCCTACATCTTTGCAGATCTGAGACAAGATGAAAGTAAAAACACATTCTCTTCCTAATTAGTTTTTTTCCCACCTGTATTTTGTCAGGCCAGTGAACATGGTGGTAAACTGTGCTATTTGTATGGACCCTAGGTTACCCTTTCCCTTTGTTATCATACTAACTGTATGTCGTATAACCTTAATTAGTGCTCCTGCTCACCTGATGTACCATGCCAGGTGTGTATGATACTGATGTAAATGGAGTTAGGGAAGGGGTTAAGGTGTGGTCTTTACTCCCAAATGTCACTTAAATATAACTTCCAAATGAAGAGAGACAATGATACATAAAGTAATCTGGGGAAAAAAATACAATTTTATGGACAACGGTGGATGGTTCTTAAAATAACCTTTTTTTGTTATGGGGCTCTTAAAAGAGCTGTTTCACTCCACGGCATACTGCCATGGGACTTCACCTGCTGGTGATGAGAAGTAGGTGGTCAGCTTCTCCCTCACCTGGAGTACCTGTCTGGGGGCGTTGTTGGCACCTGCCCTGGTGACATCAGGTAGGTGACCATTTGGCGTGCCCATCTCCATCCGGAGCGGCTCCTGGAATGACCTCCGCAAGTAGTTGTGGAGAACACATGTGGCCTTCACGCAGGCATCGACATTTGAGGGGCTGAGACCAAGCACTCTCCGATACATTCCACCGGGCTGCCAGAATCCCAAAGGCGCATTGCCCTGGACAGTCGTTTGTTAAAGATCCTTACAGGCTTTGGCAATGGCAGCTGGCGTCCAGGGCAGGGCTCATGAGGTTGGGTCTTAAAGGGAAGGCCTGGTCGCCGACGAAGACGTGGGGAACAGGTCCCAGGTCTTCAGCCCCAGGGATGATGCAGGTGGTGGAATCTCCAGAGTGCCATCCTGAAGTGCCTGGCCGAAGGCAGAGTCCCGCCATCACTTCCCTTGCCGTAAGCACCAACATCGACAACACAAAAACAGTAGATGGCATCTACCACAGCCAAGGGTACAACTGAATATGTACCCTTGTAGTTGTAGGATTGCGAAACCGAGCACGGTGGAGCCTGGATTACTGCATGTTTCCCGGCAGTTGGGGAAATTCCACCTCTCCAGGAACTCGTCAGTGATGGCCCTCCAGTCTTCCTCTTTGGGAAAGGAATGTATTCTCCAACCAGACAGTCCCAAAGGGCTTGTGCCACAGAGGGAACTATGGCTGCCACCGTATACTTCTAAATAATGATCAATATTGTGTATAACTTGAATTCCACCCACATATTATATCTACTCATATAGCTACCTCATTACTGTTTATTATGGTCCACTAACTATATTGTAACCATCATTAACAATGACTTGAAACAGTACAATTCAGTCTATGACTATATCATTAAACCGTAGCCCAGGCCAACTCTACTCTTAGAAAGAATGGCACTATCTACTTAAAAGGGTTCTCTGGCTGTCCCCATAGGATATCCCTTTTAGGTTCCAGGTAGTACCCTGTTTGGTTCCAAGTAGAACCCTACTGGGTTCCATGTATTAAGTAGTATACCTGGAACCAAAAATGGTTATCCTATGGGGAAAGCAGAAGGACACTTTTGGAACCTTTTTCTCTAAGAGTGTATGTGAGTCCAATAAGAACGTAATGAATGACTAACTGTATTGAACAACAATGGGTCCTGGAGAAGACTAGCCTACCTTCATCAGGGGAGAAGGCACCTTTCTTTTCATTTGGTAACATTGCATAATTAAAAAAGGATTATAAATCAACTTTGGGAAAAGTTATAGTCCTAATGAACATTATGTAAAAGTACATCTG
>NC_060181.1:76423897-76561397 GCF_021184085.1 Oncorhynchus gorbuscha
CAGACTGAAACGCCCTATATGGATGCGTCCAGCCAACTATAGTTTGCATGCTCTGCCGGAGAACCCCCTAGTGTCATGCCTGCTTCCGCTTGAGGGCGCCAGGCCGCCATTTCATTACACACACCTGTCACCATCATTACACGCATCTGCACTCATTGGACTCACCTGGACTCCTTCGCGTTGTTAATTGTCCCCTCTATATCTGTCTGTTCCTCAGTTTTGTTCCCAGTGTAAGCATTGTTGTCGAATGTTGTTTTGTTCCCCCTGTCCAGACGCTGTCCGTGTTTGGTTTGATGTCCATTTTCCATCCAATGTTCACTCCCTGTACTTGCTTCTCATCTCCAGTGTCGGTCCTTACAGAATGCTGACACCACTATTTGAAGCATCAGGGAGTTCTTGTTTTTTGTTTTTCGTGGTGACATCGGGTCCGTGTGTTGCCGCCGATTGAACCGGGGATGTCTCACCTGGCTCATCGAGCTTCCACGCCTTAGCTGGCTCGAGAGGTTTCCATGCCTCGGTTGGCTCGGCAGGCTCTCATCCCACGTCATGCCTTAGACGGCCCGTCAGGCTCCCACACCTCAGCCGGCTTGTCCAGCGCCCATGGCTCGGCCGACCCATCAGGCTTGCCCAGGTGGGACGCCAGGTGGCGCCCCTAGAGGGCGGAGGGGGGGGGGGGGGTGCTGTCACACCTGCTTCCACTCCCCCCTCTCTTGCGCTCGAGGGCACAAGGCTGCCCTTCATTACGCGCACCTGTCGCCATTATTACACGCATCTGCGCTCATTGGACTCACCTGGACTCCTTCACATTGTTGATTGCCCCCTCTATATCTGTCTGTTCCTCGGTTTTGTTCCGCTTGTCAGCATTATTGTCGTAATGTTGTTTTGTTTCCCCTGTCCAAACGCTACCCGCATTTTGTTTAATGCTCATTTTCCATTAATTGTTCACATCCTGTACTTGCTTCTTGTCTCCAGCATCGGTCTTACACCTAGAAGTGGAAATAGGTGGATGGAGTTTGTTGGCAAATAATTAGTCGGAAAACCTTTTGTCATGATTGTGATGTTGCCAGATTGACTTTAGATGCAGTATAACTTCAGCCACCTAACTATGATTGAGGGGACCGCCATATTTTAGCTCGCTAACATTCACATTGCTGGCTATTTATGACGAGCTTTTCTATTAACAGTAATGGCAACATTGCCATCTCTCTAAAGTAAATTTGACAAAATCATAATATGGCAAAGTTGTTTCCTACTAATTATTTGCCTGTTTTAGCCATGTCATCATATTTCAATGCCACTATAAGTTGGTGTACTTTAGACAAAACAGTCACATACAAACCCATGTCTAGGGTAGAGGTCGACCGATTATGATTTTTCAACGCCGATACCGATACCGATTATTGGAGGACCAAAAAAAAACCTGATACCGATCAATCGGACAATTTTTTGTTTTTTTAATAATAATGACAATTACAACAATACTGAATGAACACTTATTTTAATTTAATATAATACATCAATAAAAATCAATTTAGCCTCAAATAAATAATGAAACATGTTCAATTTGATTTAAATAATGAAAAAACAAAGTGTTGGAGAAGAAAGTAAAAGTGCAATATGTGCCATATAAAAAAGCTAACGTTTAAGTTCCTTGCTCAGAACATGAGAACATATGAAAGCTGGTGGTTCCTTTTAACATGAGACTTCAATATTCCAAGGTAAGAGGTTTAAGGTTGTAGTTAATATAGTATTTATAGGACTATTTCTCTCTATACCATTTGTATTTCATATACCTTTGACTATTGGATGTTCTTATAGGCATTTTAGTATTGCTAGTGTAACAGTATAGCTTCCGTCTCTCTCCTCACCCCTACCTGGGCTCAAACCAGGAACACATCGACAACATCCACACTCGAAGCATCGTTACCCATCGCTCCACAAAAGCTGTGGCCCTTGCAGAGCAAGGGGAACAACTACTTCAAGTCTCAGTGAGTGACGTTTGAAACGCTATTAGCGTGCACCCTGCTAACTAGCTAGCCATTTCACATTGGTTACACCAGCCTAATCTCGGGAGTTGTTAGGCTTGAAGTCATAAACAGCTCAATGCTTGAAGCACAGCGAAGAGCTGCTAGCAAAACGCACAAAAGTGCTGTTTGAATGAATGCTTACGAGCCTGCTGCTGCCTACCACCGCTCAGGCGGACTGCTCTATCAAATATCAAATCATAGACTTAATTATAACATAATAACACACAGAAATACGAGCCTTTGGTCATTAATATGGTCAAATCCGGAAAATATAATTTAGAAAACAAAATGTTTATTATTTCAGTGAAATACGGAACCGTTTCATATTTTATCTAATGGGTGGCATCCCAAAGTCTAAATATTGCTGCTACATTGTACAACCTTCAATGTTTTGTCATAATTACGTAAAATTCTATTTTTGTAAAAGATAATATCCTAAGGGTTTAGAGAATTTAATGTTGTAACTGTGATGTTTAAGAACTTTGTAATTGTTTTCCTGGAAGTGTTAGAAAAGCAGCTAGCTTTTGCACCGCCATCATTTCATTTCATTTTCTGTCTAGTACGAAGTTATACAATTACTATGTTGTTCAAAACCATTACATTCACTTCAACCAGCAAGTTACAAAACTATATTGTGGTATTCAGTGTATTTTTGCACTTTACTGACCTGTAACACAGGATAAAGGATGAAACAGGAAAATGTGGCTTCTCTTTCTCTTTCTCTTTCTCTCAATTATGAAAACACACAGATGCAGGATCGCATATAGTCCCAGTGCGAACCAAACATTTGTCACATCTCACACCCCTAATGGCCAACAGTTGTATAAATGCATCGCAATGGCGAAACCTTGGAGGACTGACATTTCAGTAAAAGTATTCTTCCCCAATACAAAGAAACAATACATAAACACAAATGTGACTATACATGACATTCCCAAAACTCAAATCTAAACCTCAAAACCTTTTTCATCAATAAAGCTATGTAGTCTGTGTACAGCATGGATTTGGGCCACATGTGCAAGTGAGTAAGGTTTTTTCCCAGTGTTAAGCGAACACGTTTCACTGCCCCCTACTTGTTTTTTTTATTTGATTATTTTTTACCTTTATTTAACCAGGCAAGTCAGTTAAGAACATATTCTTATTTTCAATGACGGCCTGGGAATAGTGGGTTAACTGCCTGTTCAGGGGCAGAACAACAGATTTGTACCTTGTCAGCTCGGGGGTTTGAACTCGCAACCTTCCGGTTACTAGTCCAATGCTCTAACCACTAGGCTATGCTGCCGCCCCAACTTGCCAGCAGTTGTATAAATGTATCCCAAGGGCGAAACATTGGAGGACTGACATTTCAGTAAAAGTATTCTTCCCTACTAGAAAGAAACAATACATAATACAAATGTGACTATACATTTTGTGTGCGTCACAGTAGCATCCACATTAAAATGTAGAAGAAACATTCATGTAACTTATAACTTCCATTCTCAGAGCGTTTATAAAACCTCCCAGGAAAACTTGTAAGGAACCAGAGTAAAAAAACGTTCTCAGAACTTTCCTGCAACCTAAAAATATACATTCCCAGAACATCCAAGATGTTCACTTCTTTTCTCAGAACACTTTAAAAAAAATAAATTATTTGTTCCCACAGCCAATGTGAAACCAAAAACATACCTTCCCACGACTTCCAAGGAATCACTTTTGCTAGCTGGGTTACATGTTGCTTGTTTTTTGTTTTCACTGCCTTAAATACCAGATGAGGTCAAACAGCTAGGCTATTTTTAGCTTTTTTGTTGTTGCTGCTGTTTTAAAGCTAATTCCATGCAATTCTACACATTTTCCATAGGATGTAGAGATGACCTATGCCATTTTCTGACCTTGCAGATCTACTCACTTATCTAAGCTGTAACTCTGATATAGATATATAGATTGCTGTAACATGTCTTGTATTGTTTTTGCTACCTCAGCCCCAAATCAGATGACTTCCGCTATGTGTCAAACGGGTGGTGGAGGGGTTTTATAAGAAAGTGAGGAGTCCATGTTTTTTTACGTAATGATGAGTTGTTATAAGAGGGCCTTGAGGAGGAATTCTGGGCTGTTGTCTGTTACTTTGGAGCATGGAGACATCAGTAGACAGAGGAGAGGGCCACATCAGCTCATTCTGCCAGAGTAACCCACTTTATGACATGGACATGAAACTGAGCAGGACTGACCTGTACACCTTCCAGAGCAGTGGTAAGCAGGGGAGGAACTGGGGGTCACAGGGGCAACATTTTGACTTATAGGTTGTTCTTGCGCTGAAGGCCTGGTGATCCAACAGTAGTGCGCTATTTGTTTGATTTTTCTTATATTCCACCCCTGGTGCTAGGGGCCTATGGTGCCTTTCTTATTTCAAAGTATGTTATTTATACAATTCACTATAAACTGGTACAAAGTGTGGTCTGCTGTAGCTCAGTTGGGAGAGCATAGTGCTTGCAACGCCAGGTTAGTGGGTTTGATTGCTGGGACCACCCGTGCATAAAAATGTATGCAAGCATGACTGTAAGTCGCTTGGATAAACAAATCTGCTAAATGGCATATATTATGTTATAATGTGGCTTGGACGGACTTCAATACAGTAAGTGGTTCATTTATTGTAACTACATTCAAAACATTCAGGGAGACAAGCCTTGTGAGAACCATTGAAGGTAGACTTAGCGATATGACATAGACGCATAAAGTAAACAGCATAGTGGGTCAATTTCCACAATTGAAGCGTGAGGATCAACTTTTCTGCTTTTTGGGTCCCGTGGATAACGTACTGTAACAGCGTGACGCGAACCAGTGCACATGTGCAGATACTGTGTGTGACTGATTGAGAGCGAAGTCTTGCATCTTACTCATCTCAAAATCTGCGGTGCTGCTCGTGGGAACAACATTTAGCAACCTTTAAGGTATCATAGATAACTGTGAGGGATAAGATTGTTATGGTACGCACAATCTGAAAGTGGTGGTGGAGACTGAAACAGAGAAGTAGAAGAACTCTGTGCATTGTCAAAAATAATCAGTCTAGCCAAAGAGCTATTGCAGTGTGCGAAGACTACAGACAGCACTGAATTCTAACTTTATATTCGCTGGCTACAAGCACCTGCTGTGGGAACCTACAGTAAATTAGTGCAATTTACTGAGCTCAACAGCCTAACTTTCTACATTGAGGCAGAAATAGAGAAATGACCAGAAGAGGGCAGCCATGTCTTTGGGTTTGTTGAGATAATTTCTCCACACTCCATGGGATACTGTTTTCTGAATTTTAATCCCTACCCCTTGACACTTCATGGATTGGATAGGTTTAAGCAACATGATAATTGCTTCAGCTTGCCATCTGATAGGCTGGGGGTGGGGTTTGCATTATGGCTTCCACTCTTCTGATCATTTTAGATCTACAGGAGTGCGGGGGGGGGTAGTAGATGGTAGAGGTCCATTTGGAATGTAGCATAAACCCTGTTTGTGTTTATGTCACCATGTTTCAGATCTAAAACCAGCCAAGGCCAGAGGAGCACAGCGATGTCTAAATGTTATTATCGTTTACCTCATCCTTCTGACTGCTCTGAATGCCTTCCTCCTTTACAAAGGTACAACAAACCATTCGTTGGTCTCATGTCCAAAATGGTTCAAACACGTTTATCTAATGTTGTAAAAGGATTTTCCATGATATCCTGAACTGCAGTAACACATAACTTCCTGTATTAGTAACGCTCTGTGTCTCTCTATGTGCACCTCTGCCCCAGTGTTTTCGATGGAGGCTAGTAGTCTCTCCTCCTCTGGCTCCAGAACAGCGAAGCTGACCGACAATCACATCCCCCTGGAGGAGGACCTCCGTACCCTTGCCAGAAACACCAGCTTGGAGACCATCTCTCTCAGAGGATACCTGGGGAAGTTACAGACCCAGGTCTCCAGCCTCTGTGGGGAGGATGGCCAGCTGGGCCAGCTGAGAACAAACCTGGGTGCGGTCAACGCCAGCACCACTCTCCTTCAGGACTCAGTGAAAGCATTCAGATTACTCAAAGGTAGCTACTGTAAGACATGGGCAGGACCTACCAGGTTGATATATCTTACATTTGATGCAAAATATGAGTACACATCAACATAGATATACACATATCTTGGGGTGCAGAGCAATCAACCCTTGTGTTGTGTGAGATTTGCATATTATGTTTTTGTCATCATGCTTTGCAAAGTACAAATTACAACACAAGAGTGTATTAGTGGTAATAATAAGGTTTTGTTGTATTGCAGCTTCACCAGGCCCACAGGGACTTACTGGTAAGTTCCCTTGTCCTTAGTGCCAAATCAACAACCACAGAAGAGAGGAAGAGAGGTATAAACGCCCCTTACACCACAAGCTTGTAATTCACATGTTATTTGACCTCGTGGTTTCCCTAGGTCCACCTGGTGCGAGGGGGTTACCTGGTGTGAGGGTGGACAAGGGAGACAGGGGTGAGTCAACCAAAAGCACTGCATTGCACCATTATTTTAGCATCACTGTGTCACTGCAACAGCCAATGTTAGATCAGCACCAAACTATACTGAACAACAATATAAATGTAACATGTGAAGTGTTGGTATCATAATCTGATATAAAAGATCACTGAAAATGTCTATATGCACAAAAAACTTATTTCTCTGAAATTCTGGGCAAAAATGTGTTTGCATCCCTGTAAGTGAGCATTTCTCATTTGCCAAGACAGGTGTGGCATATCAAGAAGCTGATTTAACAGGATGATAATTACATAGGTGCACCTTCTGCTGGGGACAATAAAAGGCCATTCTAAAATGTGCAGTTTTGTCACACAACACAATGCCACAGATGTCTCAAGTTTTGAGAGAGTGTGCAATTGGCATGCTGACTGCAGGAATGTCAGAGCTGTTGCTAGATAATTTAATTTGGATTTATCTACCATAAGCCGCCTACAACATCGTTTTAGAGAATTTGGCAGTACGTTCAACCAATTTCACAACCGGAGACTATGTGTAACCACGCCATCCCAGGACCTCCACATCTGGCTTCTTAACCAGCAGGATCATCTGAGACCAGCCACCCAGATAGCTGATGAAACTGCGGGGTTGCACAACAAAATTATTTCTGCACAAAGTGTCAGAAACCGTCTCAGGGAAGCTCATCTGCATGCTCGTCATCCTCACCAGGGTCTTGCCCTGACTGCAGTTCGGCGTCGTAACCAACTTCAGTAAGCAAATGCTCACCTTAGCTGGCCACTGGCACGCTGGAGAAGTGTGCTCTTCACAGATGAATCCCGATTTCAGCTGTACCGAGCACATAGCGTCGTGTTGGCGAATGGTTTTCTGATGTCTGCGTTGTGAACAGAGTGCCCCATGGGGGCAGTGGGGTTATGTTATGAGCAGGCATAAGCTAAGGACAACGAACACAATTGCATTTTCTCGATGGCAAATTGAATGCACTTACAGTAGATACCGTGACGAGATCCTGAGGCCCATTGTCGTGCCATTCCTACGCCGCCATCACCTCTTGTTTCAGCATGATAATGTACGGCCCCATGTCGCAAGGATCTGAACACAATTCTTGGAAGCTGAAAATGTCCCAGTTCTTCCACAGCCTGCATACTCACTGACATATCATCCATAGAGCATTTTTGGGATGCTCGGTATCAACATTTATGACAGCAGCATACCACCCTGCATACCACTGCTGGCTTGCTTCTGATGCTAAGCAGGGTTGGTCTTGGTCAGTCTATGGATGGGAGACCAGGGACTGACCCTACCTCTTTTTTTAAGGTATCTGTGACCAACATGTGATATACATAGATTCAGGCCTAATTTATTTATTTCAATTGACTGATTTAACGAACTGTAAATATTAGAAATTGTTGCATGTTGAGTTTATATTTTTGTTCAGTGTAACTCTGTAGCATTAGCATTCAGCTGCTCATCTGTCCAGTAATGATCTGTGCACTGATGGCCTGTCATCTTCAGATGAAGTGGAGGCCTGCCTCTCTGTTTCATAATAACCCACTGTTTAGTCAATGAATTGACATTTACGCCTGTATGAAGTCTCAATCAGGGATGGACTCTCACACAAGCTAACAGATTACCCTGCGTGTTTGAGTCAGGCATTTTTCAATAGGTCATCCTACCAAAATGCCGTCCTTCCTCACACTATACACTGAGTGTACAAAACATTAGGAACACCTTCTTAATATTGAGTTCCACCCCCTTTTGCCCTCAGAGCAGCCTCATTTTGTCTGGCCATGGACTCTACAAGGTGTCAAAATCATTCCACAGGGATGGTGGCAGGTGTTGAATCCAATGTTTCTCTGAGTTGTGTCAAGTTGGCTGGATGTCCTTTGGGTGGTGGACCATTCTTGATACACACAGGAAACTGTTGAGAGTCAAAAACCCAGCAGCGTTGCAGTTCTTGGCACACTCAAACCAGTGCATCTGGCATCTACTACCATACCCTGTTCAAAGGCACTTCAATATTTTGTCTTGATCTTTCAACCTCTGAATGGTACACATACACAATCCATGTCTCAACTGTCTCAAGGCTTGAAAATGCTTCTTTAACCTGTCTCCTCCCCTTCATCTACACTGATTGAAGTTCATTTAACAGGTGAAATCATGTCTATGTCATGGAAAGAGCCAGTGTTCCTAATGTCCTGTGCACTTAGTGTAGAACGGATGCTTACCACAGGAGGTTGGTGGCACCTTAATTGGGGAGGACAGGCTCATGGTAATGGCTGGAGCGGAATTAGTGGAATGGTATCAAATACATCAAACAATGGTTTCCACGTGTTTGATGTCATTCCATTTGCTCCATTCCAGACATTATAATGAGCCGCAATCTCCTCAGCAGTCTCTGGTGATGCTAAATACTCCTGTTTGGTAATCAAGCTGCCACTTTCAGTCAGCTAACATGGATGAATAAGTGCCTTTTTTGAGGCAATGATTGTCCTTTTCATAATAACACAAACCATCAAAGAGAAATTCCAAATCCATCAGACTAAATAATGTTTCATACATTATACATTAAGTGATCTGTGAACATTCTATGTTAAGTTAATGTGATTCATGCAGTAACATTTAATGTTTGTTTTTGTATATAAGTATTTAGCAAAAAGGTTACTGTGTTCCAGGTGAGACAGTAGATAGTGATAGTGAGAGGGTTACTATGTTCCAGGTGAGACAGTAGATAATGATAGTGAGAGGGTTACTGTGTTCCAGGTGAGACAGTAGATAGTGATAGTGAGAGGGTTACTGTGTTCCAGGTGAGACAGTAGATAGTGATAGTGAGAAGGTTACTGTGTTCCAGGTGAGACAGTAGATAGTGATAGTGAGAGGGTTACTGTGTTCCAGGTGAGACAGTAGATAGTGATAGTGATAGTGAGAGGGTTACTATGTTCCAGGTGAGACAGTAGATAATGATAGTGAGAGGGTTACTGTGTTCCAGGTGAGACAGTAGATTGTGATAGTGAGAGGGTTACTGTGTTCCAGGTGAGACAGTAGATAGTGATAGTGAGAGGGTTACTGTGTTCCCAGGTGAGACAGTAGATTGTGATAGTGAGAGGGTTACTGTGTTCCAGGTCAGACAGGACAAAAAGGAGACCCTGGAGTTGATGGCCAGACTGGAGCCAAGGGAGAAGCAGGGGAACCAGGACCCGAAGGTGATTCACCTTACTCCTACTGACTCCAAACCTTTAGATCAATCTAAACCCCAATAGGAAATGTGACAGAATTACTGATCTTTCATGTCTAACAATGCATTTAGTAGTCTGTGGTTCTTATTAATGCTCATATCCACTGGCAAACACAAAGTTATCTTGTAGTTCTACCACTAATGATCTCCATACAGTACATCAACTCAATAATAAGTCACTGTTTCAGGTGAAGATGGTACCACTGGACAACAAGGACCAGCTGGAACACCAGGTAGGCCCAGTAGTACGAACATGGAACCAGTCCAGTAGTACTAACATGGAATACAACTCAAGCTGCAGAGTTGTGAAGAACATGGTGGATAAGTTGACTGTTTACCATGGCAGTTACCCATGCATCAACACTAACTTTAATCAGCTAATCAGGTAGGACCGTGGTATTAGTGTGTTCTTTTAGTCTGAGAGACAGAGGCTAGATCAATTATTAACAGTGTCACATAGGCCAGTTCTACAGGTGGAGAAGGGTGATTTAGTGTTAGGGACATTGAATATTACCCCCTCTCTCACCCCATCCGTCACAGAGGAAACGTGCGTTGTGTACTTGATGTCCCAAAGCCAGTCCAAATAAAGTATGCCTTGATACATATTTGATTAGCTGAACTTGCTCCGGGACTTTGCATTTTTTAAATTGCTTAGAAAACTAGCCCTGACTCTTGAAAAGTTTTAGGGAGGGGGGAGGTGTTAATTAATTTAAAAATAGTGTAGGAGGGATGGTTAAAACTGCTGCTGCTGCCCAGGCGGATACTATTCTTTCTCTCCATGAAAGGAAGTTGATATTTTTACTTCATCATCCTCACTGTCAGTAGGCTGATGATCACAAGGCCCTATTCTCTTACGCCCTGGAATAGGTAGGAGATGGACTCAAATTCCCCTTTTTGGTTAACAGAGTCATAAATAATGCCCAATAATGTTTGTACCCCGTTTTGTGCTGCTACCATGTCATGCTGCTGCCATGTTGTGTTGCTACCATGTTGTTGTCATGTTGTGTTACTATCATGCTGTGTTGTCATGTGTTGCTGCCATGCTATGTTAATGTCTTAGGTCTCTCTTTGTGTAGTGTCGTGTTATTTCTCTTGTCGTGATGTGTGTTTTGTCCTTTATTTTTATTTATTTTTATTTTGAATCCCAGCCCCCGTCCCCACAGGAGGCCTTTTGCCTTTTGGTAGGCGATCATTGTAAATAAGAATTTATTCTTAACTGACTTGCCTAGTTAAATAAAGGTTAGATTTTTTTTAAATACATTCAAATAAAAATACATTTTCCCTCATCATGACTGGCTCAAATGTTGTAACATTTCCAGGCATAGTTCCACATTCAGCCTTCTCCGTTTCTGTTCCGGTTTTCACAGTAATATATAGAAACGACATGTGTACGATCTTAATTTGAGCCAGTTTATAACAGCAGGAAAATAATCCTACAGCAACAGGAAATGTAATTTATTATGTGGATTATAATTAATGGACATTATTTTTAGGGGATGATAATTTTTCTTGAGGGAAAATCAAGTCTCACAATTTGAAGTGTAAATTACAAACTTTAGAAGCCTTTTCAAACCTTGAATACACTACAATTTTCACGCTATGAAGGAAAATTCTCAGCAACAAAAGAGTGATCAAATTATGACCCTACATCTATATATCACCAGATCATCATTGTGAAATTTGTCCATTTTAGTAAAAAGTGCTGAGTGAATGCATTCAGAACTGGATATAAAGCTAGTTTAGTTGACTTGCTTCACCCATATACAGTTTATTATTTTCTTATCACACATACAGTACAGCTGTTGGATCTTAATTTGAGCCAGTTGGCTACAGCAAGAAAATAATCCTGCAGCAACAGGAAATGTGAATTATTATGTGAATTTGATTTAATGGACATTTTTGTAGGAGTTATTTGTTATTTGTTATGGCAAATCAAGTCTGAAACTTCAAGGTGGAAAATTCAAAATGTAGAAGCCTTTTGTAAAACTCAAATACACTACAAGTTTGCATTTCCTGCTGTGCCGGACAATTCTAATTAAGATCCTACATCTGTAATACTGTAGTTATGTTAAATGTTAGGTGTAATATTGTGTAATGTGTATGTACTGTATGTACAGTTGAAGTCGGAAGTTTACATACACTTAGGTTGGAGTCATTTAAACTCATTTTTCAACCACTCCACAAATTTCTTGTTAACAAACTATAGTTTTGGCAAGTCAGTTAGGACATCTACTTTGTGCATGACACCATTAATTTTTCCAACAATTGTTTACAGACAGATTATTTAATTTATAATTCACTGTATCACAATTCCAGTGGGTCAGAAGTTTACATACACTAAGTTGACTGTGCCTTTTAAACAGCTTGGAAAATTCCAGAAAATTATGTCATGGCTTCCGACTTCAACTGTATCTTTTCAGTGGATATTGTGTGCAGTGTGTGTGCGTGTGTATACAGTATCTCTGATTGTGTGTGTCATACATACAGGCGGTGCAGCTACTAACTGTTCAGGAGCCCCTGGGCTGCCAGGACCACAGGGACCAAAGGGGGATATGGGACACATTGGTGAGTCTGCATGGGCTTAACACTACACTGACCTATAGACCGTTTACTTTCTAATACTTTCTAATACTAATACTTCACCTGCGTATTTGAAGGGCTTACCTGCAAATAACTTATTTTTTTGTACTCAACAATTAACTGAACCTGGCCATTTTTTCTTTTCTCTTGCTGCCACCTCTAACATTTACCTCTCAACCTCTTCACAGGTTTACCAGGGATACCAGGCCAAAATGGGATCAAAGGGCACACTGGTAAATAACTTGGTGTTTGACTGTTTCACGCGGCCAAGCATGATTGTGTCTGTGCATGATAGTGAACCCTGTTCCTGGAGTGCTACCATCCTATAGGTTTTCATTCAAACTCTACTCTAGCTAGCGTACATGATTCTAATAATTAGCTGGTTTATAGGATTAATCAGGTTAGTTACAACATGGGTTAGAGTGAAAACCTACAGAAGGATAGCTCTCCAGGAACAGGGTTGGAGAGCCCTGTGTTAATTGTGTGACTGTGTGGGACTTTGTGCAGATTTTTGCATTTGCATATGTACTGTACACTATAGCCTCCACATTGTAGAGTGAGTGTATTTGTATTTGTATTTATTTTGGATCCCCATTAGCTGCTGCCAAAGCGGCAGCTACTCCTCCTGGGGTCCAGCAAAATGAAGGCAGGTTATACCATTTTAAAACATTACAATACGTTCACAGATTTCACAACATACTGTGTGCCCTCACGCCCCTACTCCACCACTACCACATCTCTACAGTACTAAATCCATGTGTAAGGATAGTGCGTATGTTATTGTGTGTGTGTATGCATGTGTCTGTGCCAATGTTTGTGTTGATTCACAGTCCCCGCTGTTCCATAAGGTGTTTTTTATCTGTTTTTTAAATCAAATTTTACTGCTTGCGTCAGTTACTTGATGTGGAATAGAGTTCCATGTAGTCATGGCTCTATGTAATACTGTGTGCCTCTTATAGTCTGTTCTGGACTTGGGGACTGTGAAGAGACCTCTTGTGGCATGTCTTGTGGGGTATGCATGGGTGTCTGAGCTGTGTGCCTGTAGTTTAAAACAAACAGCTCGATGCATTCATGTCAATACCTCTCATAAATAAAAGTAGTGATGAAGTCAATCTCTCATCCACTTTCAGCCAGGAGAGATTGATATGCATATTATTAATATTAGCTCTCTGTGTACATCCAAGGACCAGCCTTGCTGCCCTGTTCTGAGCCAATTGCAATTTTCCTAAGTCCTTTTTTTGCGGCACCTGACCACACGACTGAACAGTAGTGAAAGTGTGACAAAACTAGGGCCTGTAGGACCTGCCTTGTTGATAGTATTAAGAAGGTAGAGCATCGCTTTATTATAGACAAACTTCTCCCGATATTAGCTTCTTCTGCATCAATATGTTTTGACCATGACAGTTTACAATCTAGGGTTACTCCAAGCAGTTTAGTCATCTCAACTTGCTCAATTATCCACATTATTTATTACAAGATTTAGTTGAGGTTTAGGGTTTAGTGAGTATTTTGCTCCAAATACAATGCTTTTAGTTTTCGAAATGTTTAGGGCTTATTCCTTGCCACCCACTCTGAAACTAACTGCAGCTCTTTGTTGCAGTCATTTCAGTCCCTGTAGCAGCTGATGTGTATAGTGTTGCGTTATCCGCATACATAGACACTCTGGCTTTACTCAAAGTCAGTGGCATGTCGTTAGTAAAAAATTTAAAGAGCAAGGTGCCTAAACAGCTACCCTGGGGAATTCCTGATTCTAACTGGATAATATTTGAGAGGCTTCCATTAAAGAACACCCTCTACGTTCTGTTAGACAAGTAACTCTTTATCCACATTATAGCAGTGAGTGTAAAGCATAACACATGCATTTTTCCAGCAGCAGACTATGATCGATAATGTCAAAAGCTGCACTGAAGTCTGACAAGACAGCCCCCACAATCATTTCATCATCAATTTATCTAAGCCAATCATCAGTCATTTGTGTAAGTGCTGTGCTTGAGTGTCCTTCCCTATAACCATGCTGAAATTCTGTTGTCAATTTGTTTAATGTGAAATAGCATTGTATCTGGTCAAACACATTTTTTTCCAGCAGTTTACTAAGGGTTGGTAACAGGCTGATTGGTCAGCTATTTGAGCCAGTAAAGGGGGCTTTACTATTCGTGGGTAGCATAATGACTTTAGCTTCCCTCCAGGCCTGAGAGCACACACTCTCTAGCAGGCTTGAATTGAAGATGTGGTAAATAGGAGTGGCAATATAATCTGCTATTATCCTCAGTAATATTCCATCCAGATTGTCAGAACCCAGTGGCTTGTCATTGTTGATAGACAACAATACTTTTTTTAACCTCTTCCACACTGACTTTACGGAATTCGAAAGTACAATTCTTGACTTTCATAATTTGGTCCGATATATTTGGCTGTGTAGTGTCATCGTTCTCTGCTGGCATGTCATCCCTATGTTTGCTTATCTTGCCAATGAAAAAGTAATTAAAGTAGTTTGCAATATCAGTGGGCTTTGTGATGAATGAGCCATCTGATTCAATGAATGAAGGAGCCGAGTTGGCTTTTTTCCCCAAAATGTAATTTAAGGTGCCCAAAAGCTTTTTACTATCATTCTTTATATAATTATCTTTGTTTCATAGTGTAGTTTCTTTTTCTTTTTCTTTAGTTTAGTCACATGATTTCTTAATTTAGGGCACATTTGCCAATCGGTTGGGCTGCCAGACTTAATTGCCATACCTTTTGCCTCATCCCTCTCAACCATACAATTTTTAAATTCCTCATCAATCCAAGGGGATTTAACAGTTTTTACAGTAATTATCTTAATGGGTGTGTGCTTATTAGTAACTGGAATTAGTAGTTTTATAAATGCATCAAGTGCATCGTCTGGTTGCTCCTCATTACACACCACAGACCAGCAAATATTCTTTACATCATCAACATATGAATCACTACAGAACTTCTTGTATGACCTCTTATACACTATATTAGGCCCAGCCATTGGAACTTTGGTTTTCCTAGATATGGCTATTATATTGTGATCACGACATCCTATGGATTTGGATACTGCTTTAAAGCAAATATCTTCAGAATTAGTAGAGATGTGATCAATACATGTTGATGATTTCATTCCTGTGCTGTTTGTAACTAGTTTGAAGTTTTTTCCTGAGTGGGCAGCTTGATGATACCCAGTCAATATTTCAATCACCCAGAAAATATACTTCTCTGTTGATATCACATACATTATCAAGAATTTCACACATATTATCCAGATACTAACTGTTAGCACTTGGTGGTCTATAGCAGCTTCCCACAAGAATGGTCTTTAGGTGAGGCAGATGAACCTGTGGCCATATTACTTCAACAGTGTTTAACATTAGATCATCTCTAATCTTTACAGGAATGTGGTTCTGAATATAGACCGCAACATCGCCTCCGTTGGCATTTCTGTCTTTTCGGTAGATCTTATAACCATGTATTGCTACCACTGTATCATCAAATGAATTATCTAAGTGAGTTTCAGAGATAGTCAGAATATGAATGTCATCTGTTACAAGGAAGTATTGACTTCATGGACCTTGTTTCTCGGGCTGCATGTTAATATGGCTATTTTTACCACTTTTCTGGGTTGCTTGATTGTTTTTAATGCTTTACTGGGAAGCTTTTCAGAGGTAGACTTACTCATGTTATTTACATTGGAGCTGATAGTGCAGGGTGAGCTGAAAAAAGTGGTCTTCCTACTATTGCACATCGCCTCAGTGTTAACAGTGTAACTCTGGTTTATAGGCTCATGATTACTGCTTACAATAGCTGTAGGATAAATAGATGTATTTGGTGCAATTAGGGGTACATAAATGAAATTACTTGCATTTTGTTTGCCAATGCCCCTAAGATCATGTACATTTGATGCAGCATTATGACAATGCATTGTTACAATGGTAGGGATTAACTGAGCATTGTTTCAATGCAGCCTTGAAATGCGTGGACAGGGTTCAGGAGCCAAGATGATTTGAATGGACTCCGTCATTCCTGTAGAGTATCTTCTGTTTCCAGAAGGTGTCAAAGTTATCAATAAAAGTGACTCCAGCAGAGCTACAGTAGTATTTTAGCCAGATGTGTTATCCCAGCAGTCTGCTGAATCTTTCACACCTGCGGCCCAACGATGGTACTGGACCTGAAATTACTGGCCGTTTTTTGGAGTCGTTTAATACTAAAGTCAGTTCTTTAAAATCCATTTTCAAATGTTCCAAGCTAGCCCTCCCGGTGTTGTTTGACCCCACATGGACTACGAAAGTGCCAGCTCCCGGCATCTGTGGTAGAACAGTCGGAAGCAGACTTTTTATGTCCTGTACTCGTGCTCCTGGGTAGCACAGGGTTTGACATAGTGTGACATAGTGCTGTACTGTATTGCCTCCACATTGTAGAGTGAGTGTGACGGTGTGCTGTGAATCTGTCAGGAGCCCAGGGCCGTGATGGAGTACAGGGGGCCCCTGATTTGAAGGGTGACACAGGGCCGACAGGACTACCTGGACCCATAGGACCTGAAGGTGAATTTCACCCTGTCTCTGAGCTATGGGACCCTCATTGTCATGTCCTTCAAACTGTTGATTACAGGAATTACAATTGTATATATTCTCCTACTGTAACGTGTTATTTTAATCATATGAAGTGTCCTTTATGATTTTGGGGATAAATCTGTGGTTATTGTTCTTCCTCCGTAGGACCAAGAGGACTTGCTGGTGTTAATGGAACAAGAGGACTAGTTGGTGTGTGTGTGTGTGTGTGTGTGTAGTTTTACTATCCTTGTGCGGGCCAGAATTATTATTATTTTTCATTGTTTTTATTTTACCTTTATTTAACTAGGCAAGTCAGGTAAGAACAAATTCTTATTTACAATGACGTCCTATACCAGCCAAACCCGGATGACGCTGGGCCAATTTTGCGCCGCCCTCTGGGACTCCCAATCATGGCCGGTTGTGATACAGCCTGGATTCGAACCAGGGTGTATGTGGTGATGCTTCTAGCACTGAGATGCAGTGCCATATACCGCTGTACCACTCAGGAGCCCTCACAAGGATAGTAAAACAAGGAAGATTTAGGCAAGTGGGGACATTTTGCCGGTCCCTACAAGGAAACATGCTATTTTAGGTTTAGGGGTTAGGTTTAAGATTACAATTAGGGTTAGGGATAGAATAAGGGTTAGGATTAGGAGTTAGGGTTAGGGAAAATAAGATTTTGATTGGGAATCAATTGTTTGGTCCACACAAGGATAGTAAAACAAACGTGTGTATGTTTAATTTCAACCTCTTCATGTCCTAGGATTTCCAGGGTTTCCGGGAAGTCCCGGACCACTAGGTCCACGTGGAGAGAAGGGTGAAAGAGCAGCTGGATCAGGTGAGTGTGTGAAGTCACACAGACACACACAGACACACACACACTCAGCACTACACCTAACACTAATGCCAGGTTACCCACAATATCTGATATAGACTCTCTCGTCGCTAAGACATACTGTATATGTAAATATGATATGTATTCATTTACCTGCATATTTAAGTGAATATTCATTGGTCTATGGGCCTGGAATACAGTACAATTCATGTTTAATCATGTGCATGCATAAGTTATTTTAAAATGTCTCTCTCTCCAGTGACAGCAAATGTGCGTATCGCTGGCGGGGGGACTCGTGGGAGAGTGGAGGTGATGTGGTCGGGGCAGTGGGGTACGGTGTGTGATGACGGCTTTGACACTCTGGACGGGACAGTGATCTGCAAGATGCTGGGGTACCAACGAGCCTCCACAGTCTTCACAGCCAGCCATGGTGAGTCCATCCTCTACCTTATCATTAGTAGATAAATACATTTATTTTGTTTTCTCTTTTTTTCCCAGTGAGGATGTGTAGAGAGCCTGTCAGGGTTGAGTTTTCTTTTCTTTCACACATATTAGTACATTTCTCATTGTTCATTGTTGAATCTCATGGACTTGGCTTCTGGATTGTGTTGTTATCCGTTTAGGAATCGGTAGGATCTGGTTGGATGACCTGCGGTGCACAGGCAGAGAGGCCAGTGTGTTTTATTGCCTTCACAATGGTATGGGCATCAGCAACTGTCAACACAACGAGGACGCTGGGGTGCAGTGTGTGTGAATGTGTCCTGGATCCAGAGTAGGAGAGGTGCACAGCAAGAGAGAGACGTACACACACACACACACACACACACACACTAAAGTATGTCCACACATACATTAACATCTTACAGATGGTAATTCATGTTACTGTGACTTGTTACATCTACTGTATCTTATCTTTTTTAAACAACATTAGTAGGTCATTGTTGATATAAACTTGGCATTTAACAAACGTGTAGCTAACTTAGGCCTACCCATTGTCTCACGTCAGATGGTGTCACTCCTACGTGACGCTCGTCCTTCAAACCATCTGTCTTGTAGGACGAGGAACTCATCTCTAAAAATCTAGATGTTGCTTATCTGCCAAACACTAGTTCCTAACTCTATGACGTGTCTATGACGCACTGACTACTATGATGCTTGATCAGCTGAGCAAACTTGCCCAAGCTAGGAGCCTAATGATAACTTGTTTGAATGGCCATTACTGTAGCTATTGTGCCAATCTTGTTGATGAATAACCAAAGTTATGGGACTGTTCTAAGAAATCAGCATGTATCTGACTCTGACAGCTGGCACTGTGCCTCACTACTTTGTAACATTTGGCCATTACAATAACATCACAGCTAGCCTAAAGCAGTCAAGCTGTGCTCCAAAACTCACTAATCACGGCAAAACAGAAACTGCCTTATCATGAAAGCTTGTGCTATTAGCTAGAATATCACTACACTAGCTAGGTAGAGGGAGTATTCAGCATTGAGTGTGTGAACTGTCGTTGTTAGCATCCCTTGCTTTGAGACTGGTTCAGTCAGCAAGCAGACACTAGCTAGCTAATTTTCGTGCACATTTAGATTTTCATGAACTCTTATTCTACACCCACAAAACACCTTAGCTAAATGTAGAATTAGGGTATTGAAGAATTTGTGATTAAATTAATGTCAATATTAGCTACAGGTTTATAGTTTTAAGATTAACTCTGACTCTTATGAGGATTCAAGGGGGTTCAGTGGACGATGTCACCTTGATAACATTTTCGAATAATAGGACAGCATATTGTAGTCAAACTTCTTTTTAGCTTTCGCATGAGTGTTTTCGAGTTATCAGAGAGATGAGTGCAGACGGCCTTCGCACTGATGTGAGACAATGAGGCCTACCTGTAATAAAGTACCCTGGAGGAAGGTTTATACAGAATACATGGTATTTTCTGAATTGCACTTTGTAAACAACCAGTTTAATTCATCAGTTTGAAATAAAACACTGAAGAATATGACAATATGAGTCAGATTCAGTTTGTGTAAATGTTGTGAAATGCTCTGTCACAACCTAGGCCTCTTGATCCCACTCCTCCACCCACTCACTCATTCTCACGCGCACACACACACACACACACACACAATTTTGCTTAGGCCAGCACGGTCAAAAGTCAGTCTGAAGGACAAGCACCTCCTGACTGACACACAGTATTGGTGTCAACACTTCCACATGACACAGCCGGACAGTCATGTTACGTTAGAAAGAGTGAAGCTGGGGGAACAAAAATGTAGTTGGACAGTGATGCCAAATATTTTAATTTGGCTCTATACAAAAGCATTTTGTTTTTGATATCAAACATTTCATTTCATGACAGTACAGAATTTCACCTTTTATTTGAGGGTATTGATAATCAATGTTTTGTGTTTTAATACGACTGGTCTACTCCACAGGCATATAGATGGAGAGATGGAAGGATGAGGGGAGAAGGGTGCCACTTTCAGGGAGGGATGATGGCGAGGTCTAAGGTGGGAACTCAGGCTCTCATCCCCTGAAGGGAAATGGTCGTAGATGGATGGGCCATGAATCAAGCTCCCTGTCGCTCCTCTGAAAGCAGGAAGCCATTTGTGTCCTACGCTAACAGCACCTCATTCTCCAATACAGACGGATCCTTTTTCAAAAGCCAGCGGTTCACTGGGGAGCAAATTCATGAAAGGGTTGGCATATGTTGAATATGAAACATTTTATTTTGCACTGAATAGATTATTATTGCAAACTATCACCCCTTTTCTAGATCACGGGACCCTAATGTGCTTGAATACATTTATTTAATAATTTGGTCACCAGCCTTAGATAATACACTCCCTTCCGTTTGAAGCTGAACAGTGCTTCTATAATGTTTTTATTTGGCTTTTTACTCCAGCATTTTGGATTTGAGATGACAGTACAAAATCTCACCCTTTATTTCAGGGAATTTTCATATATGAGTGATTTACCGTTTAGAATTTAAAGCCCTTTATATATCTAGTCCCTCCATTTGAATATGGCATACTGTATACATGTAGGATCTAAATTTGATCAATTTTTTGTTGCTGAGAATTTTCCTGCACAGCAGTGAATGCAGACTTGTAGAGGCTTCTAAAGTTTGTAATGTCCACTTTAAAAATTCAGACTTGATTTTCTCTAAGAGAAGATGTATCAACCCCGGCAAAAAATGTCCATTAATTATAACCCACATAATTTCACATTTTCTGTTGCTCCAGGATATTTTTGCTGCTGTAGCAAACTGGCTCAAATTAAGATCCTACATCTGTGAGGATTTGAACAAATTTCAAAGTGTAGTATTTGGTGTCATATTCCATACACAAAATGACCACATCATGCCTGTTGGATGCATTTACAGCTTGTTTTGGTTATGTTTCATATGATGTTTTGTTCAAAAGGAAGTGAATAATGCATTCTGTCATTTTGGAGTCACTTTTATTGTAAGAATAGAAGGCATCATGCTCATAGGGCATGTGTCCCCTCAAATTTGTCCAGTTAGATTTTTTTTTCTGTTAAATTAATGACTTAACTTCATTTTTAAACTTAATAATTATTTAGAAAAATATCTGTCAGTCGTATTTTGTGGAGGGGGCACACTGCCTGGACCAGACAAAGAGTACCCCCACCCCCAGCTCTCTTCAACCTAGTAAGTGGTTCTATCCCAGGTGCACCATGAAGCAAAGATATGACAGAGCAAAGAGAGAGTGTAAAGTGACACACACAACATTTGATTGGATTTTAAATGCCGGTGATGGACAGGACTCGTATGAGATATATTTGTATCTCTGGCTGGGTCACTTCTAGACATTGAGACTTGCCCCGAAGCCACTCATGCGTTGTTTTGGCTGAGTGCTTAGGGTCGTTGTCCTGTTGGAATGTGAATCTTTGCTCCAGTCTGATTTCCTGAGCACTCTGGAGCAAGTTTTCATCAAGGATCTCTTTGTACATTGTTCTTTTAATCTTTTCCTCGATCCTGACTAGTCTCTCAATCCCTGCTGCTGAAAAACATTCCTGGAGTGCTGCAGAGATGATTGTCCTTCTGGAAGGTTCTCCCATCTCCACAGATGAACTCAGAGTGACCATCGGGTTCTTGGTCACCTCCCTGACCAAGGCTCCTCTCTGCTGATTGCTCAGCAATGCTGCAGAAATTTGTTAGTACCCTTCCCCAGATCTGTGCCTTGACACAATCCTGTCTCTGAGCTCTATGAACAATTCCTTCGACCTCATGGCTTGGTTTTTGCTCTGACATGCACTGTCAACTGTGGGACCTTATATAGACAGGTGTGCCTTTGTAAATAATGTCCAATCAATTGAATTCACCACAGGTGGACTCTAATCAAGTTGCAGAAACATCTCAAGGATGATCAATGGAAACAGGATGCACCTGAGCTGAATACTTATGTAGGGTCTGTAGGGTCTGAATACTTATGTAAATAAGGTATTTCTGTTTTTTATTTTTTATAGACTTGCTAAAGAAATCTAAAAACCTGTTTTTGCTTTGTTATAATGGGTATTGTGTACAGATCTTTTTTAAATACATTTTTTATTTAACCTTTATTTAACTAGGAACATATTTTATTTAATCAATTTTAGAATAAGCCTGTAAAGTACCAAAAGGTAGAAAAAGTAATGTGGTCTGAATACTTTCTGAATGCACTTCAAATGTAATCTGGCACATTATGATAATGTCAAGACACCCATTATAAAAATGACAATTGAACGGGTAAAAAGGTATGCTTTTAGATAACCTATGCAGAGAAAAATACACAGGATTAGCCATAATGATAATGATTAATCCTCATGATTAATCCTCATATACTTCATGCCCCTCTAAAATAATGGATGTATGACGCTGATGTTTGTGAACGCTGCTACATGAATGTGGATGCTACCATGATTATTGATAATCATGAATGAATTGAAATGATGATGAGTGAGAAAGTTACAGAGGGACGAAGATCACGCTAATCTTCCCCATTATTGGTTGTAGCCTCTAACTTTCTCACTCATCATTAGTAATGGTTCGTTCATGATTTTTCTCAATCATGGCAATATCCGGATTGATTTCGTTTCAGAAACATCTTATCTACTCACTTAGAAAGTACATTACTATAGTCAGCATTTACCATTCAGTTCCTATTGGACAACACAACCAAAACATACTGCAAATGAATCCAAACAGTTTGTAGAGTCACAATTTTGATGTAGTCATTGCGTGCTAGGAATATGGGACCAAATACTAAACTGTTGAATAATTTAGTACTTGACAACTTCAAATGGGGGGGGGGGAATAGATACAGTATATAAAGTGTTTTCATTTCTAAACAGTAAATCAGATATGTATAAAAAATACCCTGAAATAAAAGGTGAAAAAATATCACTTCATATGAAACATTTGATCTCAAATCCAAAATGCTGGAGTAAAAAGTCAACAAAAAAAAAAGAATAGCGCCATGGTCCAACTACAAACGTATTATCTAATGCTGGTGACAAAATTATTAAATACATGTATTCAAGCACATTAGGGTCCCGTGATCTAGAAAAGGGATGATAGTTTGCAATAATAATCTATTCAGTGAAAAATACAATGTTTCATATTCAACATATGCCAACCCTTTCATGAATTTGTTCCCCAGTTAACCGCTGGGTCCTGAAAATGGATTAGTCTGTATTTGAGAATGAGGTGCTATTAGCGTAGAACTCAAATGGCCGCCTGCTTTCAGAGGAGCGACAGAAAGCTTGATTCACGGCCATTCCCCTCCAGGGAATGAGAGCCTGAGTTCCCACCTTAGACCTCGCCATCATCCCTCCCTAAAAGTGGCACGCTTCTCTCCTTATCCTTCAATCTCTCCATCCATATGCCTGTGGAGTAGACCAGTCGTATTAAAACACAAAGCACAGATTATTATTCTGCAGCCTTGTTTCCGTCTCTCCCGGGACTCCTGCTCTCGACGAAGCTGGGAAATAAACATGAGGGGGTCTGTCTCCCTCGTTCATTAGCCAGTCGAACCCGGGGTCGCCCAGGCCCGCTCTCCGCACCACTGAGTGTAATTGAGGGCTGGCGCAAATAAATAAATGATAGGAGCGAGCGAGGGAGGGAGGGAGGGAAGGGGGACGGGCAGTGCCAGAATGTGCAATGAGTGTGGCCTCCCTGTCCTCCTCACCTGTGTGAGCTGAGCTGAACCACCTCAGAGCAGACATAGACTGTGAGCAGCATATACGTTTAGACAGATATTCATGACCCATTACTGCCTATTACTACCATGGACCTAGTGTATGGAGATGTCTTAGTATGTGCTAATGGTAGATAAATATGCACACACACACATACACACACCTACTCCTTAAATAGGGTTTGGTCAGTGCACCTCTCCGTTTGGACTGTTTTGTTTCGGAACCTGTTTCGCCGGATCCAATAACTATCGTGGCATGAAACATTTTTTGTCACAAAATAATGGCAATCAAAATTCATTCGTGTTGCCTCTTCATTAATTAATGTAACCTACTGTATGCCTATGTGTGAAACCAACGGCTAGCGCTGGTTGTGTGAGACGTGCGCCTGTATCTCTCGCATAACTAGATTGAGATTCACTTTTTATGATCTCTCCCTCTCTGCTCTGATAGACATGAGCCTGCAACTCTCATCTCTCCAGCGTTGCACGTCATCATTTATTTCCTTATAGAATCATAGCCGCGCGATGGATTATGAAGGAACTACAGCACCCCTAATACATTGAAATACGTTTGCCAGTTATAGAATTATTACTGTCTGTTCAGAAGGTAATGAAATAATTCAGAATAGCCTACTACACCATGAGAAGGCCTATAATTTAGCCACAGAGGATAAATAGCTTCTTTAAAAAAAAGCCTAGTTGTGGATTGAAGCCTAATAACAAGGAATAGCCTGCAGTCGGGAACGCGTGGCAAATCTGTCAGTGAACAAACAGCATGCAGACAAAACAGGCCTTTCGCAATATTTCAACTACTATCGAGAGAAAACACAGGTTGGAAAGCAAAAGGCTCCTGCTGAAAAGAGAAGATTATGCTGTAGGCTTTTTTACTTCCAAATATTGTTTTACTGCTCTATGCCACTACCAAGTACAACAAGAGAGAGATATGCATTTGGCACGAGCGCATCAGCCATCACCAGCGACTGAGCTGCGCATCATTGGGTGAGTCAGTGAAACTGGAAAGCATCCTCGTCATATTGTAGCCTACAATGTCTCCACACACCGAGGACTAGGCTATTGATGGATTCAAGCCAAGGTCGTTTTTATTGATCTCAGATTCTCAGTTTGTCAGTGTCAAAGTAGCCTGCCATTTCGATCATTTGGGCAATAAAACAAAATATTTTGTCAATATCTCTAGTCATTTAAAATTACTTGCATGAATTGCATGAAATGTGTTTATCAAAACCCAAATTTGTCCCGGATCCTATGCTACTAAAAATGTACCCAATGTGTGTAACCTTCTTTAAGTTCCTCTACTCTACTGCTCTATGCCACTACGCAAATGCGATCATACGCACGCAATGCTTCATTATAAAGGTGATTTTTTTTTTCTCATGCGTTCTGGTACATCAGAACTTCCAAGGGTTTAAGACCTTTGCCGATGGTCTACCTTGGCGTGCCTAAATAGCAGTGAAAGTAAAATACTATTTTTTAAAAACAATACGTGCATTTTCCCACCAGAGATGTGTTTCCATCAAATTGACTTATTGGGGATAAAGGGCTGTGCGTGACGACGTAGTGCACAGAAAAATACCTTTTGCGGTTAAATGACCATGTACTGAATACAAATTACAAACTCATTGGGTTTCATTCACATTTTCAACTCTACTGGTGGTTTTCTCACGGAACAATGTGTGTTATATAGCGAGTGTTCCCACTCTGGTATTGGCACGTGAGCTATAGTCAACCGCTCGTAGATAAAGAGTAGGGTATAGCCTTCATGAGGAAATTATTATGGACAAAAGAGCGAGCTTATTTTTAAATGTTAAACAGCATCCAAGCATCAATGATCATGTCACCACAATAAGACCCATCCTGTGAAGTTCATCATCATTTATTTCATCTGTAGTCTAATAAACTGCATACCACACAACACGCCATTGCGTGACTCCAAGTTTACTTCGATATGATGGTTATTATATAAATATTGCCACATAAAAGCGTTTTCACCGAAATTTCTCGCATAAATCATTTGACAGAAAAAAGATCCTGAATTATCTAGCCTATTTTGTTTTCTCGACATTTGGAAAGTTTCCTGACACATATTCTGTTTCCATCAGCCAATTTTTATTTACCAGCACAAAACGTTTGGATGGAAACCTGGTTAAAGTGGTGGTTTTAAGTCACCTCTCCTGACAGATTTTGACCTTGTTTATTGAGGTGTCAGTGTTTTCTACTAGCCAGGCAGCACTCCACTCAGAAGCGTCCTCATCATCAGTCACTATGGCACACAGCATTCTTTATGATGGAGCAATTGATCCACAAATATTTACCCTTGCACCTTTCTCCCTGAGCAACCTTTATGAATTTGGTTTCATGCCCATTGAACTGTTTTTTTTCTCCCCTATTCTCACATGGAATGTTTGGAATGTCTTTCTTTGTGTTTTGCATTAAATGACCAGAAAGTAAGGCTAAAATGGGCAGTGTGCCCAGGTTTCTAATTAATTTCCAAGCTGGAATCACCCACTATATTCAATGAAATAAACTCATCCAGTACTTATCACATGACTGAGTTGGCCACTAAAGAAGGACATTTGCAATAAAATTGGCAAAGTTGTCAGTTATAAACCTCTGTCAGTTTCAGCGATTCTCTCCATGGCTGTGTTCATCCGGCCCCAAGCCGACACCAAAAAGGCTTTCAAATATCTTAATTGGACCCAAAACAAACTGGAGGCAGCATTCACTGTTGTATGGGACTTTAACAAAAGACTGTCTAACTCACGGAAATTATTCTCTTGACCACTGTTACATGCCTTGTCAACACTGCTATAAGGCCCACTCCATCCTCCTTTCCGCAAATGCGACCATGACTGCATCTTGCTTCTCCCCCCTACAAACAAAAACTCTAGAGGGAAGTTTCGGTGGTCAGGTCTGTACAGCGTTGGTCTGACCAATCAGAATTCACACTTCAAGACTGTTTTGATCATGTGAACTAGAATATGTTCTGGGTTCCTCTGGAGAAAACATCAATGAATATGCCAGCTCATAAAAAAATACACAGATGACATGTTACTGATAGTGACTTTGAACACGTTCCTGAATCAAAAACCATGGATTGATAGGAGCCTTATAGAAAAACTGAAGGAGAGAGATGCTGCTTATAGACAGGGCAATGTGACTGGGGTCAATAGTTTGGGTCAACAGTACAAATACAACCTACACAGATCGATCAAGATGGTGAAACACAAGTATAGTGGCAAAGTGGAGGAGAAATTCAGGGGGACACACAAGGCGTATGTTACAGGGGCTCCTAAGACAGCATCCGTAGCCGTGCCCTCAGAGCATGTGCAAACCAGCTGGATGTTGGGTTCTCTGACATTTTCAATCTCTCACTATCATCCCCGTGCCCAAGAAAGGGAAAGTAACTGAACTGAAAAACTACCGACCAGTAGCAAGAAAGGGAAAGTAACTGAACTGAAAAACTACCGACCAGTAGCACTCACTTCTGTCATCATGAAGTGCTTCGAGAGGCTAGCCAAAAAATCATATCACCTCCTCCTTAAACGACACACTCAACTCTCTCCAATTCGCCTGCTCTCCTGACAGATCCACGGATGAGGCAATCACTATTGCACTGCACACTGCCCTTACCCACTTGGACAAAAGGAATGCATATGTGAGGATGCTGTTCATCGACTACAGCTCAGCCTTCAATACCATAGTGCCCCATAGTGCCCCACGGCCCTGTATCTGAACTCCTCCCTATGCAACTGGATCATGGACTTCCTGACAGGCCGTCCCCTGGTGGTGAAGGTAGTCAACATTACCTCCTCAACACTGATACTCAACACAGGGGCCCCACAAGGGTGCCTCCTCAGTCCCCTCCTGTACTCCCTGTATACCCACTACTGCGTGGCCTCACACAGTTACAACTCCATCATCAAGTTTGCTGATTAGCAACAGCGAAGAGACAGCCTACAGGGAGGAGGTATGCACTCTGACAGCGTTGTGCCAGGTAAACAACCTCTCCCTCAGCGTTAGCCAAATAAAGGAGCTGATTGTGGACTTCAGGAGGAACCAGGCTAGACACACCCCTATCCTCATCAACAGGTCTGCTGTGGAGACGGTCAATAACTTTAAATTCCTCAGCGTCTCAGAGAAGCTGAAATGGTCTAACCACACGGACACCATGGCGAAGAAGGCACGACAGCCACTCTTCAACCTCAGGATGCTGAAGAAATTCAGCCTGCCCCCAAGGGCCCTCACAGTGTTCTACAGGAGCATCATTGAGAGCATACTTTCAGGCTGCTTCACAGCCTGGTATGGCAACTCCACTGCTGTGGACCGCAAGACGCTTCAGAGGGTGATATGTGCAGCCGAATGCACCATTGGTAGCACACTACCTTCCCTATAGGACACCTATAACACCAGGTGTCGCAGGAAGGCCAGAAGATCATATGGGACTGCAGCCACCCAAGTCATGTCCTGTTCTCTCTGTTTCAATCACTCAGACGTGGGGCAGTACAGGAGCATCATGTCAAAAACTGGAAGACTGGCCAATAGTTTCTACCATCAGACCATCAGGCTACTGAACAACTACCACCAGTCAGCTACCTGCTCCCCAGTACTCCCCCTATGGACCCCCCCACCCCCACCGGACTTTTACTCTGCATTACAATTAACAGGTGTGCCTTGTTTAGTTCATTTGTGAAATTTCTTTCCTAATGCATTTGAGCCAATCGGTTGGGTTGTGACAAGGTAGGTGGGGGGGGGCAGAGCAGAGTAGTAGAACACTGTGAGGGCCCTTGGGGACAGGCTGATGTCACCAGAGCCCTATATACTACCCACCACTGCGACCTGTATGCTCTCGTTGGCTGGCCCTCACTTCATACTCGTCGCCAAACCCATTGGCTCCAGGTCATCTACAAGTCTCTGCTAGGTAAAGCCCCTCCTTATCTCAGCTCACTGGTCACCATAGCAGCACCCACCCGTAGCACGCGCTCCAGCAGGTATATCTCACTGGTCACCCCCAAAGCCAATTCTTCCTTTGGCCACCTCTCCTTCCAGTTCTCTGCTGCCAATAACTGGAACGAACTGCAAAAATCTCTGAAGCTGGAGACTCTTACTGCCAGGTTGCAGTTGCAAATGAGAACTTGTTCTCAACTAGCCTACCTGGTTAAATAAAGGTGAAATAAATAAATGAGTTTGTTAGAGTAACCAGCCTCAGAAATTGCAGCCCAAATAAATGCTTCACATAGTTCCAGTAACAGACACATCTCAACATCAGACTGTGAATCAGGCCTTCATGGTCTAATTGCTGCAAAGAAACAACTACTAATGGACACAAATAAGAAGAAGAGAGACTTGCTTGGGCCAAGAAACACAAGCAATGGACATTAGACCGGTGGAAATGTGTCTTTTGATCTGGAGTCTAAATTGGAGATTTTTGGTTCCAACCGCCTTGTCTTTATGAGATGTGGTGTAGGTGAACGGATGATCTCCACATGTGTAGTTCCCACTGTAAAGCATGGAGGAGGAGATGTTATGGTGTGGGGGTGCTTTGCTGGTGACACTGTCTGTGATTCATTTAGAATTCAAGGCACACTTAACCAGCATGGCTAACACAGCATTCTGCACCGATATGCCTTCCCATCTGATTTGGCTTAGTGGGACGATCATTTGTTTTTCAACAGGACAATGACCCAACACACCTCCAGGCTGTGTAAGGGCTATTTTACCAAGAAGGAGAGTGATGGAGTGCTGCATCAGATGACCTGGCCTCCACAATCCCTGACCCCAACCAAATTGAGATGGTTTGGGATGAGTCGGACCACAGAGTGAAGGAAAAGCAGTCAACAAATGCTCAGCATATGTGGGAACTCCTTCAAGACTGTTGGAAAAGCATTCCAGGTGAAGCTGGTTGAGAGAATGCCAAGAGTGTGCACAGCTGTCATGAAGGCAAAAGAGTGGCTAGTTGAAGAATCTCAAATATAAAATATATTTAGATTTGTTTAACATTTTTTTGGTTACTACATGATTCCATATGTGTTATTTCATAGTTTTGCTGTCTTCACTATGATTCTACAATGTAGAAAATAGTAAAAATGAAATTATTATTATTTAACTTAGTCCTGTATGTTGGAGCTCAGAGCTTAAGATTTTCACTGTACCCTGCAATCACACCTGCAACTCTATACGTGTGACTATTAAACATTCAGAATCTGAATCTGAAACTGTAACCCTCGATTTCCAAAATGTGGAAGTTTTCCTCACCGTTTGAACAATAGGCTGTCAGCACAGGGTGTGAGAGGGGTGACGTTGCTATACGCTGTCTGTGTGTCCGTGACAAGACTGCGTCCGTGGAACAAGGCCAGCTGGACGCCTCTGCTGTGCCGTGACGCAGCGTAGTCTGGACAAATCATCGATCATTCTCTTCCCCGGCCGTGGATCTCGGACAGAAGACAGGGTCAGACCTGCGCCCTGAGACAGGCTCTGCCGAGAACACTCACAAGCTGACAGGACCCACCATTCCACACATGCCAAAATAACTGGCAGGGATAAAAAAAAAATAATAATAATCAGTTAAGAACAGTTAAGAACACATTCTTATTTTCAATGACGGCCTGGGAACAGTGGGTTAACTGCCTGTTCAGGGGCAGAACGACAGATTTGTACCTTGTCAGCTCGGGGGTTTGAACTCGCAACCTTACAGCCAGGGATATCAGTGCCACATTTTATGGAGGAAAGTAATGTTCTTTTATTAAACAGACTTTACTTCCTTTTGGTATATCAGACCCCAGCAGTAAGTTAACTGATAAGCCTGTGTTTCGTATGTGTTTTAATACTCAGTGGTAATAGGACATGATCTACTTTCGTACATACAGTATACACAACGATCAAGTCAAAATGAGATGATATCACACCTATTAGAATATGTGGGCTGGGTGGTAGCCTAGCGGTTAAGAGGTTGGGCCAGTAACCGAAAGGCTGATGGTTTGAATCCCTGAGCTGACTAGGTGAAATATGTCAATGTGCCCTTGAGCAAGGCACTTAACCCTAATTGCTCCTGTAAGTCACTCTGGATATGAGTATCTGCTAAATGACTGAAATGTAAGATATGTACACTGAGTATACCAAACATTAGGGACACCTTCCTAATATTGAGTTGCACCCCCCTTTTACCCTCAGAACATCCTCAGTTCGCTTGGGCATGGACTCTACAAGGTACAAGAGCATTCCACAGGGATGCAGGCTCGTGTTGACTCCAATGCTTCCCACGGTTGTGTCAATTTGGCTGGATGTCCTTTGGGTGGTGGACCATCCTTGATACACACGGGAAACTGTTAAATGTGAAAAACCCAGCAGCTTTGCAGTTCTTGACGCAAACCAGTGTGCCTGTCACCTACTACCATACCCGGTTTAAAGGCACTTAAATATTCTTTAACCTGTCTCCTCCCCTTCATCTACACTGATTGAAATGGATTTAACAAGTGACATCAATAAGGGATCATAGCTTTCACCTGGATTCACCTGGTCAGTCTATGTCATGGAAAGAGCAGGTGTTCCTAATGTTTTGAACACTCAATGTATGTCTTCTCTATACAATGTTCAAACACATCACCAGACAGGTTTAACACATGTAGATGATCCAAATTACAAGGCTTTAAGACAATAGAGGTTGGTCATCCTTAGTAATAGGAGAGTAGAGTTAAAGGTGCAGTCAACTGTTATTCTGTGTCAAAAGTGCTGCACCTGACACACAGATCACCATAGCGTATTACCACATGTTCAAAGATACTGCGTATTCAGATCCTAATGTTGCCCTCACACGCAAACATTAAACATCTTGTATTTATTTGGTCAATTCCACTAACAAGGTTGCATTGGGGCAAGTTTGTTTCAAAGAGGACCAGTGGGTGACATGTAAATATACAGTTAGAGGGGAAGTGTCATCCCGTTTGTACACTAGGACAGATGTGACCTAGAAACAGTAGTTAATGTGTGGTTTACTCCCTCAGCAGTCCCAGTTAGTCACACAGAGCGAGTGTGTGTGGCAGGTTGACTGTGTAGCAGTGTGGTAGAATGTGTGGCAGGGGTCAGGGCAGCCTGGTAGGGTGGCAGGGACCCAGGGATGGTGTGACGAGGCACAGCTGGCGGAGAGGGGACCAGAGGGAGCATATATCTAGCCTCCCTCAGCTGCTGCCAACACACACACACATCGTCAATTAACTTTCTTTGCACCACCATTTCCCAGTATCTACAGCAAGATGACAACAACCACTGTCAACATTACGTAACAGGCAATTAGCACCAGTGTCTTTCTTCCCCAAATCATTTGACTGGCGGGGACAGCAACTGAGAAGGCAGTGGCAGCCAGTGTTGTGTTCAAGACCACCTAAAGCGAGACTGATTCAAGACCACGACCGGAGCAAATCGAGTCCGACCGGGGGGGGGGGGGGGGGGGGGGGCTGAGGGAAAGTAGAGCCACACTACAAATTATTACTAACCCAAACACAGTGGGGAACAATGGGCCTTCTACACCTTCAGAGAGGGCTAAGGATTTATAAAATAATGATTATATTAATATCATAACAATGATGATTATATAATTTTTTCAATTATGTTCTGATTTAAACTGGTCAGTTTTTGTTGGAAAGGAAAGGGATAACACTGAAGATCAAAAAAATATCCAATCAGGGTTTTTCTTTGCTGGCCTCTGGGGAGATAAATCTAGATAGCAAAGTCCAACATTACCTAGGCCATCAGAAGCTCGATAAAGGCATCTGGCATTCAACTGTATTAGTGCAACATTTTGGAGTGACAGTGGAGTCAACCAATCACATTTTGAATTCATAACAAGAGACCAGATATGGCCATTTTCATGTTTTCATAAATTCTTAGAATGTTTGAGAATTACGTATACTTAGGCATTTGTGGAAATTCTATAGCAAAATAAAGTTGGAATGCAGCCGTGCATTTGGACAATTAGTAGACACTGCAGTAAATAAAACCAAATAAAAACATCCGTCTTCTCCAGGACTGGAGTCTACACAGACTGGTGTGCTATAGCCAATCAGCGCTACAGTAGACCTTTATACAAACAAGCCATTTGCCTTATGGGAAAGCCATCATTCACTTTGAACGGCACTGTGTGTTTACAGGCAGTAACAACAGTGAGACTTCAGATCACTAGAACACATTTGCCAAAAGTCACAAAATACACCAAATATGTAAATACCACGGGAATCCTCTGACATTTGGGAACTTTTACAGTCCTGTTGATCAAACAACCATGAAAAGGTAAGCTCTCTCTCCCTCAATTATGCACATCAATAACAACAAGATCAACAACTAACAATTGTAGCCTCCTCGTCCTTCTGCAGATTGCCTGTCAATGCATGCTTGTCCCAACCAAGCACCGAAGTTAACTGGCTAAAGTTGGCTAGCTTGCTAGCTAGCTACTTCCAGACACAAATGAGAGAACACCTCACTCTGACAATTTTACTCGCCGTAGTAGAGCTGGTTAGGCTGTTTACATGTTATCTAGAGCGTTCTTGACCAGCTATTACCTTGTTGCCTATGTTTACTGATACCAGTCATATTCAGCAGGTGTTGTGCGTTCATAAATTCCTAAGTTGGTCTGCGCTCTGAAACACTCAGACGAGAGTGCTCTGAAATTGGAGTAGATAGCCAGAGTGAATTTGCAAACACAAGAGATATGCTAACTGTATAACAGTTGTTCAAGTTCTTGATAGATAACCAAATGACACCTGCATCTCTAGCTGTGTATAGCTCCCGAAAAACGATATGAGGGGGAAAAGTCAGTCACTCACCCACTCCTCCAATGGCATGACATGACATCCTCCTAGCAGCTAGCTAGCTATCTAGCTACTGTTAGCTTGCTACATAAATATATACACTAGCCTATTAGCCACGTTATGACTGGCTTGTGATTCTTGCCCTTGCTAGTTTGATTGTATTGACATTCCCAGCCTTAATTACATTAGTCAGTTTTTGTCCAGAATATTGAGTCATTGAAACTGAAACAGTGCATCCAGAATGGAGGCCGCAAACAATGTACCAGGCCAGCTGTGATTTACAACCTGAACCCACCAAGAAATGTATTGGTGAATTATATTAATCATACATTGAACTGCATCCATCTGTTCTAACAACAATGCCTCAGTGTACGTAATGAAACAATGAGTTAAGTAGAAACTATTTCTAAAACCTCTTATAAAGTTAGTTTTATAGCATAAACTGGGAATTTGATATGTTTGACTAATATTATGATTGTCTGTTTAAGTAGTTAAAATGCTGTCAGTTCCACTTTAAACTTTAGGTCACTGGTTACTTTGTGTGCCAAACATGACGTGTTTTTTCCCCTCTCAAAATCACACTTTTTTTTCTAAGAAAAAACACACAAATTTGATGTCTAAGTCGACAACAATGCTTAAACCACATCTATCTGATTGGGTTGGACTGTCAGGGCCTGGCCTCTGTCCACCCAGGCCCATGATGACAATTGAAAGGGGGATAACTAGTCAGTTGTCCAACTAAATGTGTTCAACTGAAATGTGTCTTCTGCATTTAACCCAACCGCCTCTGAATCAGAGAGGTGCAGGGGGCTGCCTTAATCAACATCCACCTTTTCAACACCTGATGAACAGTGGGTTAACTGCCTTGTTCAGGGGCAGAAAAACATTTTTTTTACATTTACATTACATTTAAGTCATTTAGCAGACGCTCTTATCCAGAGCGACTTACAAATTGGTGCATTCACCTTATGACATCCAGTGGAACAGCCACTTTACAATAGTGCATCTAAATATTTTAAGGGGGGGTGAGAAGGATTACTTTATCCTATCCTAGGTATTCCTTAAAGAGGTGGGGTTTCAGGTGTCTCCGGAAGGTGGTGATTGACTCCGCTGTCCTGGCGTCGTGAGGGAGTTTGTTCCACCATTGGGGAGCCAGAGCAGCGAACAGTTTTGACTGGGCTGAGCGGGAACTGTACTTCCTCAGTGGTAGGGAAGCGAGCAGGCCAGAGGTGGATGAACGCAGTGCCCTTATTTGGGTGTAGGGCCTGATCAGAGCCTTGAGGTACTGAGGTGCCGTTCCCCTCACAGCTCCGTAGGCAAGCACCATGGTCTTGTAGCGGATGCGAGCTTCAACTGGAAGCCAGTGGAGAGAGCGGAGGAGCGGGGTGACGTGAGAGAACTTGGGAAGGTTGAACACTAGACGGGCTGCGGCGTTCTGGATGAGTTGTAGGGGTTTAATGGCACAGGCAGGGAGCCCAGCCAACAGCGAGTTGCAGTAATCCAGACGGGAGATGACAAGTGCCTGGATTAGGACCTGCGCCGCTTCCTGTGTGAGGCAGGGTCGTACTCTGCGGATGTTGTAGAGCATGAACCTACAGGAACCTTTTTTACCCTGTCATTTTAGGAATTCAATCCAGCAACCTTCCAGTTACTGGCCCAAGGCTTTAACCACTAGGCTACCTGTGTACGTCACAAATAGCCTACTAAACAACACTGGTTTGCATACCCATTGTTGCCTTAGTTAAAACGTCTTCCCTACCCTACAGTCTACCTATGTCATTCTTCTGTGAGCTGCTCCATGACAAAACCAGTTGAGAGCTGCACACACTTGCTGTCTGCAGAGGATATTCAACTGAAACTAGGCTGTGTGTGCTGCTCCATTCCAAAACCAGTTGAGAGCTGCACACACTTGCTGTCTGCAGAGGATATTCCACTGAAACTAGGCTGTGTGTGCTGCTTGCATGTGAATATATTTCACCTGCTTTGCTATTGTGTAGGCTACTTTGTGCATGATTTCTCTATTGTACTACATAATTGATAAGTCGTAGGCCTCCACTACACTACTTAGTTACGCATCAGTAGGGATTAAGGAATGAGTATAAGCAATGCCTACTGAATGAAAAAGTGGATATACGGTTTATACCTGCATATACTCTCCAAGACACCACTGGACCCTTGTGTTTTACAAAAAGTGCCCTCTCCTACATGAGTGCGCTGGAATTACGGTTGCTGTCCTTTCAGAATTATGAACCTGTCCCACACTGAAGGCCTATTGGTTCTCTACTGTATAAACATGTCTATAATAGATATAAAGGCTGTTATGATATTCATGTTTCAAGAAAGGAGTGTACAGTGCCTTCGGAAAGTATTCAGACCCCTTGACCTTTTCCACATTGTTACATTACAGCCTTATTCTAAAATGGATCATTTTTTAAATAAAAATCATCAGCAGTCTTCACACAATACCCCATAATGACAAAGTGAAAACAGGTTTTTACATTTTTGTAAAGGTATTTAAAAAACAAACAGAAATATCTGATTCAGACCCTTTGCTATGAGACTTCGAAATTGAGCTCAAGGACATTTGTTTTCATTGATCATCCTTGAGATGTTTCTACAACTTGATTGGAGTCCACCTGTGTTAAATTCAATTGTTTGGACATGATTTGGAAAGGCACACACCTGTTTATATAAGGTCCTACAGTTGACAGTGCATTTCAGAGCAAAAACCAAGCCATGAGGTCGAAGGAGTTATCCGTAGAGCTCCGAGACAGGATTGTGTTGAGACACAGATCTGGAGAAGGGTACTAAAAAATGTCTGCAGCATTTTACGTCCCCAGGAACACAGTGGCCTCCATCATTCTTAAAAAGAAGAAGTTTGGAACCACTAAGTGTTAGGTAATGGTAACTGTCTGTAAGGGAGTCACACGCAGGAGAGCAGAAGTTGAGTAGCCAAAGGAGCCTTTTATTTCGGCGAACAAAACACACGGCACTAAGAACTCTAAACACAATATGGGTTGACATAACCCAGCGCAAACCAGTCTAGCGTGCACATACACAAAACAACAAACAATTCCACACACAGACATGGGGGGGAACAGAGGGTTATATACACGTCTAATACTGAGGGAAATGAAACCAGGTGTGAAGGAAAACAAGACAAGACAAATGGAAAAATGAAAGGTGGATCGGCGATGGATAGAAAGCCGGTGACATCGTCCGCCGAACGCCGCCCGAACAAGGAGAGGAACCGACTTCGGCGGAAGTCGTGACACTAAGACTCTTCCTAGAGCTGGCCGCTTGGCCAAACTGAGCATTCGGGAGAGATTGCTCAGAATGACCAACGGGTTCTTGGTCACCGAGTACAAAATGTATCCGACACAGAGACAAGACCAAGGCACTCAATATCTGGTCTCGAGACAGGACTCGTTCTCGAGTACTACAACACTGGTGGCAGCCATCTTGGGTCAAGTGAATCCATGGACACTAAGAGGGAAACAGCAGGGGTTGGCTGGTGTTCAGTTGTAGGCAGCTTCCTTTTCCCTGTTATCATCTCTTTTAAAAAGGCTGGGGGCCAAACACTTGCTAATCAAATTCAATCAAATAGATTATGCTCACAAGACTATATTGCTTATAACATCAAGATGGATAAATGTCATTGTGTCTTAAATTCATCATTAGACTTCAAATGTTAAAGAAGTTCCTGGACGTTTCTCTGACAGGGTATCGGTGGGGAACATGGAGAAAGTGTCCAGCAATGACAAAACACTTTGTTCTAACACTATCAACAAGTTTTGTACACTTTAAAGGTAGACTCAGAAAAATTACTGGAGATATTGAAATGGGTGAGATGCAACACTTCGCTCTCACATGGTCAGACACATTATCTGTGCATGTGCACTGGTTAGCTTCATGCTGTTAACAGTGTGGTAGCCAGGGCACCAAAACAGCTGAGAAGTTGAGCCTCGCGCTTCAACGCTCTTAGTTGTGGAAATTGACCCACTATGCTGTTAACTTTCTGAATCTACGGCATATCGCTGTGTCTACCTTTAAGCAATTCAGTATAACAGACTTGTATAATTTTCAAACCAAGTTCAAGTGATAAAGGATCATAATCTGAGTCTTTCAGTTCTTCAGCTCTTAGTCTCTGTGTACATATCCACTCACATGAGTGTGCCTAATTGCTAAGGTGTGGTCTTTCCACCCAGCTCTAATTAAACCTCACGTTGTTACCACTGACCATTGAGTCTTTTTGTATTTGCACATGGGATAGCTGAGTTGGGTCTAATTCAGCCAAACTAATCAAATGAGTTTCTATTGCTCATTAAAAGGCCTCATCTGCCATGCGGTGTGCAGTCTCTAACCTTTGAGAGTGGCCACGTGGGAGATGTCATCTCATTTGTATACTGTGCATGTCAGTGGAGGTGTTAAAGGGCAAGCAAACAGCACTCTGTGTAGACTGGAGTTTAAGGAGTGTCATTATCCATGACTGTTTCCCCTGACTCTCCCAAATGAGCCCCTTAGCAGCATTGGCTCAGACTCTGTAAGTGGTGCCAAGTGTAGATTAATTACAGCAACTGTAGCTTGATGTGTGTACTTCAGAAACGATAATCAAAGGGATGCATTGTGTTCCACAACACCCCAAAGTCTGGCCATTGATTATATATATATTTTTCAGATTTTAAACACGATACACAAATAGCCATCTTACTGTAGCCTACTCATGATATTGCCATGGCCCCTCTCCCTTGTCTCTCTCTTTTCTTGAATATTAAGTGGCTGGTGGGATCATCTGTGTGGTGCCACTAAAGTGGTGAATGTCAAGATGCGATGGTGATGGCAGAAGAAGCTTTAGAGTGGTGATTATGTGTCGGAGCTGGGCAAAAGAACGCGGCCCATTTCAGGAGAATGATGGGAATCTCTTGATAGAAGCCGTGCACCCCACAGTCCACTCTGATGCCCTGGGGGTGGCAATGTTGGGTGATGGATTCTCTGCCCTGTGTAGCTGCCTTCTTATGAATAAGGCCCATGAATGTGACACATCTGAGAAACAGTGGCTCCCCATTCCGTCTGATTAACAGGATCCTGGGTTTAAATCAATCGGAGCTGAGCGCAGAGCAGACACATAACTCAGCCACTATGCCTCTGTCTCAGTGCTAGACACTGCCAGGTTACTGTGGGTATCAGAGGAACCAGAAACATTTTGTGTGTGAGGTTAAAAGGGTGTAATCGTTTGTAATATTGACTCTGTGGCTACTGTATCAATCCCAACTGAAGGTTTTCAGAGAAGTTATACAGGACACTGTGAAAATATAGGACACTGTGAAAATATAGGACACTGTGAAAATATAGGACACTGTGATTTTGATCTCCTCTGCTCACTCCACAGTCCCACATCAAGGTCAGAGACTCCAACCCATGTTAGTTTTCCTCTGGTGATTTTACATCCAGGCTTCTCAATGCTGTGTCTGTGTACCGTATCACTCACCACAGAGCTTTATAGAAGAGATTTTACATTGAGGTTTTACATTTTCATTTCAAAGGCCAAGGACTTGAGTCTCTCTCTAGCCGTCACGACTAATCTTTCACACAGCGCCTTATTGAGACGACACTGAATCAAAACAGTACAACCTCAACATAGAGACTCACGGCAGTGGACAAGCTGCTGTAGCACTCCCAGCCCCAGCAGCAAACATGCACTGAGGCAGAATGCTCCATGATTCACTACTACAGGTTGTCCAAATATTTGCTGTGAAAGCATATACAGATATAGGATCTTAATCTGACCAGAATTGTCACAGCAAAAAGATCTTGCAGCAACAGGAATTGAACATTAGTCCATAACGTTGCTTGATCTGTGGTTAAGTTATTATCTGGCCAAAATTAGACTACATTAAAGTGGAAACTGTTAACATAACCATGTGTTGGTGCGAGTGTTCTGTGAATTTTGCTCATCTATATTTCCTGCAGTGCAGGAAAATTTGCTTCAACAAAAAAAGTGATCAAATTATGATCCCACACCTGTAAAGCGGGACATTTATAGGTGGAAATATATCCTTTTTGGAAATGGGCAGGCATTTCAGCTACTGTTTTAAGCTGACCTGGTGATTCTGTAGGGTTCATTCAGCCGGGCCTTATGTCTTCAAATTGAGACAGTATTGTTCAAATTCATTAGAAGAGTTTGATAACTTCTACGCTTGGTAGTGGGTTTCTAAATGCCTGTATAAGCTGGTGTCTGGGGATTGGTCCTTTGAAAGGGCCTCAAAGCAGGGACATCAGAGCCCAGTGGAGAACCACAGGAATCCTCAGCATACTGATATCCTGCATCTCAATCCCTTCTGAGAACTGAAAGTCACAGGACGTGGACGGTTACTGATTCAGACGATGTCTACTCTGGAATCAAGGGCAATGACTGCTGGCTTTGTTGTACCATTAGAATGTACTCCCAACCTCCCGCCCAGAAAGAGAAGAGAACGGTAGATAGAGAAAACCCAGGTGGCCAGAGCAACAATAGTTGATAAAACCTACATGAGCTGACTTTGAATAGTAATACATGTCACAGAAACAAAAGATACAGTACACCTGCTACCCTTACTTGTGTTCTTTTTCAGTGTGTCTTATTTGGAGACGGAAGGATGTGACAATGATTGGATCCGAAATTAGGAACATTTGTGGTGAAGGGAAATGATAAATAGTCAATGATCTGCATCTTTCACTTCTTGTTTTCTTCCATTAACATATCTCCCATACAATCTCCTTGTGCCCTTCTGCTTTTGTAGAATGCGACCTTTAGCAGCCTTTGAAATAAACAGGGTAAACAGATAAGAACGGGTTGAAAGTTTGTTTGCTTTGATATTTTCACTCAAGTCGGATGAGAATGTCAGTCATGACGTATTTGATAAAATGCAAATGGCGAAAAAGTGTTAGTTATGAAATTGAGATTTTGTATTTCATCATATTTCAGTTTGTTTTTGTAAATCTGAAACTAAAAGTAAATTGTAACAGAGAGAGAGAAAAAAACAAAGATGAAAGTTAAAGAGCCACAATCGAAAAACCAACTTCTCGGTTTGAAAACGACCTATGTGCAATCGATATAAGTCAGAAACATATTATTATTATTATTCATTTATTTTATTCTAGAAAATGTACTACAAAGTGTAAAAAGGATCATTTTGGTCATGAAGCTCAAAACAGATATTTGTGAGATGTAAGGAATCTTAAAGGTTAAAAGGGTGTAATCGTTTGTAATATTGACTCTGTGGCTACTGTATCAATACCAACTGAAGGTTTTCAGAGAAGTTATACAGGACACTGTGAAAATATAGGACACTGTGAAACTGTGAAAATATAGGACACTGTGATTTTGATCTGCTGTAACCTTAACATACCTCTTTCACCTCGTTCACTCTTTGAATGGACCCACAAACCGCAGGCCCAGCTTCCGACAGGCCAGGCGGAGGGGCTGGTTTTGGGTCGAGAGCCGTGCGCCGGAACCAATCGTCCACCGCAGGAGCCTCAGTCTGACTCTGATGCCACGGTGCCAGAACCGGCTGGTACCCCAATACACACTGAAAGGGGGAGAGGTTAGTGGAGGAGTGGAGGAGCGAGTTCTGCGCCATCTCTGCCCAGGATGGCAATAGGATCGCAGAAACCTGCCCACATCCTGGTTCACTCTCTCCACCTGCCCCTTACTCTCAGGGTGAAAACCCGAGGTGAGGCTGACCCTCAAAAGTTCCATGAACGCCATCCAGACTCTCAAAGTGAACTGGGGACCTCGATCAGACACTATAACCTCAGGCACCCCGTAGTGCCGGAAGACATGTGTAAACAGGGCCTCCGCAGTTTGTAGGGCCGTAGGGAGACCGGGCAGGGGGAGGAGATGACAGGACTTAGAGAAACGATCCACAACGGCCAGGATCGTGGTGTTTCCCTGTGAGGGAGGAAGATCCGTTAGAAAATCCATCGACAGGTGTGACCAAGGCCGTTGTGGAACGGGTAAGGGGTGTTACTTACCTCTGGACGGGTGTCTAGGAGCCTTACACTGAGCACACACCGAGCAGAAGGAAACGGACAGACGCCCGATGGGACACTGGAAGGGTGTGGGCTCGGTACGCAAAGCCTGCTCAATGTCCATGTCCAGCTCCCACATGACTGGCGCTACCAGGCAGGAGGCCTGGAGAATGGGAGTCTGATCCATGGGCCACTCCTCTGTATCATACAGCCAGGACAGTGCGTCTGCCTTCACATTCTGGGAACCTGGTCTGTAGGACAGGGTAAACACAAAACAGGTGAAAAACATGGCCCACCTTGCTTGGCGAGGGTTCAGTCTCCTCGCTGCCCGGATGTACTGGTCAGTCCGGATGAGGAAAGGGTGTTTAGCCCCCTCAAGCCAATGTCTCCACTCCTTCAAAGCCTTAACCCCAGCCAACAGCTCCCGGTCCCCTACATCTTAGTTCCGCTCCACCAGGCTGAGCTTCCTCGAGAAGAAAGCACAGGGGCGGAGCTTCGGTGGCGTGCCCGAGCGCTGAGAGAGCACGGCTCCTATCCCAGCCTCGGACACGTCCATCTCCACTATGAACGCCAAAGAGGGATCAGGATGGGCCAGCACGGGAGCCGAGGTAAACAGAGCCCTCAGGTGGCCAAAAGTCCTGTCCGCTTCAGTCGTTGATTGCAAACGTACCGGTCCCCCCTTCAGCAGTGAGGTAATGGGAGCAGCAACCTGGCCAAAACCTAGATACATCTCTGGTAGTAATTGGCAAACCCTAGAATCCGCTGCACCTCCTTTACCGTGGTGGGAGTTGGCCAATTACGCACGGCTGCAATGCGGTCACTCTCTATCTCCACCCCTGATGTGGAAATGCGATACCCTAGGAAGGAGATGGCCTGCTGAAATAACAGGCATTTCTCAGCCTTGACGTACAGGACATGCTCCAACAGTCGTCCAAGTACCTTGCGCACCAAGGACACATGCTCGGCGCATGTAGCGGAGTATATCAGAATGTCGTCGATATATACCACTACACCCTGCCCGTACAGGTCCCTGAAAATCTCATCTACGAAGGATTGGAAGACTGATGGAGCATTCATCAACCCGTACGGCATGACAAGGTACTCATAATGCCCCGAGGTGGTACTAAAAGCCGCCTTCCACTCGTCTCCCTCCTGAATACGCACCAGATTGTACGCACTCCTGAGATCCAGTTTAGTGAAGAAAGGCACCCCGTGCATTGACTCAATCGCCGTGGTGATAAAAGAGATAGCAGGTAACTGTACCTCACCTTGATCTGATTTAGACCTCTATAGTCAATGCATGGGCCCAGACCTCCATCCTTCTTCTTCACAAAACATAAACTCAAGGAGGCGGGTGAAGTGGAGGAGCGAATGTACTCCTGACTCAGAGATTCAGAGACATATGCCTCCATAGCCACCATCTCTGCTTGCGATAGGGGATACACATGACTCCTGGGAAGTGCCTAATGGTCGACTCTCCAGAGTGTGAACCGGGAAAGGTCTATCCAAAGGAATAATGGGGATCCCTAAACTAAGAGCTAACGCTCTCTCAATAAAATTCCCAGCTGCGCCTGAATGGGACGAGCGCCTTATACTGGGAATGCGGGGAGAACTCAGGGAAACAAACAGGTACAAACAGGTGGATAACAGAGGACTCTGGATGAGAGTGGTGCAGACTCACCTGGGGTGACGCCAGAGTGCCCTGCCTGCTGCCTCAACTCCCAGAGGGAACAACCCGGCACCGACCGGCAGTGTGCCCTCTGCGGCCACAGATGGTGCACGTGAAGGCCCCTACTCCAACCTCCCTACGCGCAGCCCCTCCCAACTCCATGGGCACCGGAGCGGGAGTGCTGGGAGATGGAACCGACAGAGCCCCCTCAGGACGTCCACAGATGACCAGCAGGTTATCCAACCGGATGGACAGATCCACCAGTTGGTCAAAGGTAATGGTTGCATCCCTGCAGGCCAACTCCCATCGGACATCCTCACGCATGCTGCATCGATAGTGGTCGATGAGGGCCCTGTCATTCCATCCTGCTCCGGCGGCCAAAGTTCGGAACCTTGGCCACCGGTGCGAAAAAGTGGGAACTACTGTGTGCTCCTCGTCCCCTGCCTCAAATGGAAGAGTTGTTCCCCCTCCGCTCTACCTTCGGGCGGATGGTCAAAGACGGCGGGTGAACTCCTCGTAGTGGTCCAACGACGTGCCTTCCTCTCTCCACACGGCGTTTGCCAACTCCAGAGCTCTCCCTGAGAAGCATGAGACGAGGGCAGATACTCTCTACCTTCCTGAGGGAGCTGGGTGAACCGTGGCCAGGTATAGGTCCAGTTGTAAAAGGAACCCCTGGCACTGTGCAGCCATCCCAACATACTCCCTGGGTACCTGCTCCTGCTGACTCCATGGATGGTGTAAGATTCTGTCAGATGTGTGTGTACTTGTAGCAAAGTCAGGTGCAGGAGAACAGAGATTTGTGAACAGGCGCACACTTTATTTAGGCAAAAGTGCAAAACGAGCAAAACAGTCACAATAATTATGTTTAACAAAAAACATCTTAGTGAAAAAATTATGCGGAAAAAACCAAGCCAGTCTGGCGCGTCAACAATACATATGTAACACAAACAATCTTACACAAAGACATGATGGGGAACAGAGGAATGAATACATGTCGATTGATTGGGGAATGAAAACCAGGTGTGCAGGGAAAAAGACAAAACATACATGAAAAATGGAGCGGCAATGGCTAGCAGGCCTGTGACATAGACCACCGAATGCCGCCCGAACAAGGAGAGGAGCCGACTTTGGAGGAAGTCGTGACAGATGCGTCCCTTTCAGTAGGGTGAAAGGTCACCATGATGGTCCGGGGACCCCGCTAAGGGCAGCGCTGGCACGTTCGTTGCAAACAGAACATCCAGGACACCGCTACTTGCCTCATTCACCCATCAATCTGTTGGAGCACTCTGAGGGAAGGTTGTGGATATTAGAGGGAGGGGGTGAATGATATAGGTTTGGAGACATCTGAGATTTAAGGTTCATACTGTGCTACATATGTGCTCTTACAGCCTCCTCAGAACTCTATTCACTCCTTTTCTCATCTGGTATCTTTTCTGTCTGAGATGACCCACATGTCTGAGATGACCCACATGTCTGAGATGACCCACATGTCTGAGAAGACCCAACAGAGCTGAACTTCGACACAGACAGACAGACAGACAGACAGACAGACAGACAGACAGACAGACAGACAGACAGACAGACAGACAGACAGACAGACAGACAGACAGACAGACAGACAGACAGACAGACAGACAGACAGACAGACAGACAGACAGACAGACAGACAGACAGACAGACAGACAGACAGACAGACAGACAGACAGACAGACAGACAGACAGAGATTAAATGTTAAATATTCTGTGTTTTCATTCAGGGGAGTTTCTCTATAAGTACAGAGCAATTAGCTACTTAGATAATCACCTCATCATGCACACGTGGTAATTGAAAAATACACTAAGCAGCTTAAGTCATTCAAGCAGATAGGCGGTCACTATGTAAACTCTCCAGGTACGGATAAGAACATTTGTCCCAGATTAAAATCTGTTTATTGTGGATGGGTGTATTTATCTGGATATGTTAGCATAACCTGATATTATCCCCAACTGACAACATAAATGTAAACATGATTAAATAGATAATCATTTGAAAGGAAGAGAGGAAAGTGACTAAATATGTGTTAACGGCGAGGAAAGGGCTGAGAAGAACTTTGTGGCCATGCTAAACAGAGAGACCATGCTAAACAGAGAGACCATGCTAAACAGAGAGACCATGCTAAACAGAGAGACCATGCTAAACAGAGAGACCATGCTAAACAGCGAGACAGATGAGACCATGCTAAACAGAGAGACAGATGAGACCATGCCAAACAGAGAGACCATGCTAAACAGAGAGACCATGCCAAACAGAGAGACCATGCTAAACAGAGAGACAGATGAGACCATGCTAAACAGAGAGACAGATGAGACCATGCCAAACAGAGAGACCATGCTAAACAAAGAGACCATGCCAAACAGAGAGACCATGCTAAACAGAGAGACCATGCTAAACAGAGAGACCATGCTAAACAGCGAGACAGATGAGACCATGCTAAACAGAGAGACCATGCTAAACAGAGAGACCCTGCTAAACAGAGACAGAGATGAGACCATGCTAAACAGAGAGACAGATGAGACCATGCTAAACAGAGACAGAGATGAGACCATGCTAAACAGAGAGACAGATGAGACCATGCTAAACAGAGAGACAGATGAGACCATGCCAAACAGAGAGTGTCGTGGAATTATCAGAATTTGTTGGTAACATTTGTAAGATGTTTAATATTCATCAAATGTGTGTAAGTTACTGCTCATAAGAATGTATTTTGTTGTACTATAGTGGTGGCCATTGGCAGTTATCTGTTCGATGTCAGGACTAAGTTGCATGGGCCACAGAGAGGGGAGAGGTCAAGGGGTCATCATGTGTAAACATATCTTTTCGGTGTGGCAGTGACTCCCTACTTTTCTCATGGGGGGGAAAGGAGGGTGGAATCATTCTATGCTCCCTCTTTGTTGACCTGTAGGGTCACTCTCCTCTCTGTGAGTTTGTCCAGGAGTTTGTGTTTTGAGTGGGTTGTATCTAAATGACAATTTGATATATGCCTGTTGATATGGAGGATTTGGTTTATGGTTCTGGGGTTTGGGAAAGGAGACAAAGCTGAATGATGAATTATGTCTATGCTGTCTGACTATGTGTGTCTTTGCTATTAAAGGAACTCAGTTGCATTGTAAAGTGGCTCTCAGAGAATCCACTGGGAGACACTGAATTTATCTGAGAGTCACCAGATTGTGATAAGAGCTCATATAATTAAAGATGGACTTTTATAACTAACTCTGACGTGTGTGTGTGGTTTGCTCCCATGATTTGGCAAATAAAGGAAATTTCCACGACAAGAGACAGATGAGACCATGCTGAACAGAGAGACCATGCTGAACAGAAAGACCATGCTAAACAGAGTGACGGATGAGACCATGTTAAACAGAGAGACAGATGACACCATGCTAAACAGAGAGACAGATGAGACCATGCTAAACAGAGACAGAGATGAGACCATGCTAAACAGAGAGACAGATGAAACCATGCTAAACAGAGAGACCATGCTAAACAGAGAGACATATGAGACCATGCTAAACAGAGAGACATATGAGACCATGCTAAACAGAGAGACCATGCTATACAGAGAGACAGATGAAACCATGCTAAACAGAGAGACATATGAGACCATGCTAAACAGAGAGACATATGAGACCATGCTAAACAGAGAGACCATGCTATACAGAGAGACAGATGAGACCATGCTACAGACAGACAGACCATGCTAAACAGAAAGACCATGCCAAACAGAGAGACAGATTAGACCATGCCAAACACAGAGACAGATGAGACCATGCCAAACAGAGAGACAGATGAGACCATGCTAAACAGAGAGACAGATGAGACCATGCTAAACAGAGAGACAGATGAGACCATGCTAAACAGAGAGACAGATGAGACCATGCCAAACAGAGAGACAGATGAGACCATGCCAAACAGAGAGACAGATGAGAACATGCTAAACAGAGAGACATATGAGACCATGCTAAACAGAGAGACATATGAGACCATGCCAAACAGAGAGACAGATGAGACCATGCTAAACAGAGAGACAGATGAGACCATGCTAAACAGAGAGACAGATGAGACCATGCCAAACAGAGAGACAGATGAGACCATGCCAAACAGAGAGACAGATGAGACCATGCTTAACAGAGAGACCATGCTAAAAAGAGTGTCAGATGAGACCATGTCAAACAGAGAGACAGATGAGACCATGCTAAACAGAGAGACAGATGAGACCATGCTAAACAGAGAGACCATGCTAAACAGAGACATATGAGACCATGCCAAACAGAGTGACAGATGAGACCATGCTAAAGAGACAGACCATGCTAAACAGAGAGACATATGAGACCATGCCAAACAGAGAGACAGATGAGACCATGCCAAACAGAGAGACAGATGAGACCATGCCAAACAGAGAGACAGATGAGACGATGCTTAACAGAGAGACCATGGTAAACAGAGTGTCAGATGAGACCATGCTAAACAGAGAGACAGATGAGACCATGCTAAACAGAGAGACAGATGAGACCATGCCAAACAGAGAGACAGATGAGACCATGCTAAACAGAGAGACAGATGAGACCATGCCAAACAGAGAGACAGATGAGACCATGCCAAACAGAGAGACAGATGAGACCATGCCAAACAGAGAGACAGATGAGACCATGCGAAACAGAGAGACAGATGAGACCATGCCAAACAGAGAGACAGATGAGACGATGCTTAACAGAGAGACCATGCCAAACAGAGAGACAGATGAGACCATGCTAAACAGAGAGACAGATGAGACCATGCTAAACAGAGAGACAGATGAGACCATGCTAAACAGAGAGACAGATGAGACCATGCCAAACAGAGAGACAGATGAGACCATGCTAAACAGAGAGACAGATGAGACCATGCCAAACAGAGAGACAGATGAGACCATGCTAAACAGAGAGACAGATGAGACCATGCCAAACAGAGAGACAGATGAGACCATGCTTAACAGAGAGACCATGCCAAACAGAGAGACAGATGAGACCATGCTAAACAGAGAGACAGATGAGACCATGCTAAACAGAGAGACAGATGAGACCATGCTAAACAGAGAGACAGATGAGACCATGCCAAACAGAGAGACAGATGAGACCATGCGAAACAGAGAGACAGATGAGACCATGCCAAACAGAGAGACAGATGAGACCATGCTAAACAGAGAGACAGATGAGACCATGCCAAACAGAAAGACAGATGAGACCATGCTAAACAGAGAGACAGATGAGACCATGCTAAACAGAGAGACAGATGAGACCATGCTAAACAGAGAGACAGATGAGACCATGCTTTACAGAGAGCCAGATGAGACCATGCCAAACAGAGAGACAGATGAGACCATGCTTTACAGAGAGACCATGCTATACAGAGAGACAGATGAGACCATGCTAAACAGAGAGACAGATGAGACCATGCTAAACAGAGAGACAGATGAGACCATGCTAAACAGAGAGACAGATGAGACCATGCTTTACAGAGAGACAGATGAGACCATGCTTTACAGAGAGACAGATGAAACCATGCCAAACAGAGAGACCATGCCAAACAGAGAGACAGATGAGACCATGCCAAACAGAGAGACCATGCCAAACAGAGAGACAGATGAGACCATGCTAAACAGAGAGACAGATGAGACCATGCCAAACAGAGAGACCATGCCAAACAGAGAGACAGATGAGACCATGCCAAACAGAGAGACCATGCTAAACAGAGAGACAGATGAGACCATGCTTAACAGAGAGACCATGCTAAACAGAGAGACAGATGAGACCATGCTTAACAGAGAGACCATGCTAAACAGAGAGACAGATGAGACCATGCTAAACAGAGAGACAGATGAGACCATGCCAAACAGAGAGACCATGCCAAACAGAGAGACAGATGAGACCATGCCAAACAGAGAGACCATGCTAAACAGAGAGACAGATGAGACCATGCCAAACAGAGAGACCATGCTAAACAGAGAGACAGATGAGACCATGCTTAACAGAGAGACAGATGAGACCATGCTAAACAGAGAGACAGATGAGACCATGCTTAACAGAGAGACAGATGAGACCATGCTAAACAGAGAGACAGATGAGACCATGCCAAACAGAGAGACAGATGAGACCATGCTTTACAGAGAGACAGATGAGACCATGCTAAACAGAGAGACAGATGAGACCATGCTAAACAGAGAGACAGATGAGACCATGCTAAACAGAGAGACAGATGAGACCATGCCAAACAGAGAGACAGATGAGACCATGCTAAACAGAGAGACAGATGAGACCATGCTAAACAGAGAGACAGATGAGACCATGCTAAACAGAGAGACAGATGAGACCATGCTAAACAGAGAGACCATGCTAAACAGAGAGACAGATGAGACCATGCCAAACAGAGAGACAGATGAGACCATGCTAAACAGAGAGACAGATGAGACCATGCTAAACAGAGAGACCATGCTAAACAGAGAGACAGATGAGACCATGCCAAACAGAGAGACAGATGAGACCATGCTAAACAGAGAGACAGATGAGACCATGCTAAACAGAGAGACAGATGAGACCATGCTAAACAGAGAGACAGATGAGACCATGCTAAACAGAGAGACAGATGAGACCATGCCAAACAGAGAGACAGATGAGACCATGCCAAACAGAGAGACAGATGAGACCATCCTTTACAGAGAAGGAACAATGTTTGGAGGGGAGAACACCTGTTCGTTGGTATAGAAACCTTAAAGAGACATTCTCTGTTCTTTCCCTCTGAAAATGTGGCTAATGCATCACACTGGAATGCACTGGTGACCAATCAGATAATCAGGCAAACTCAGTTTCTGGATGAGTGAGGCATACAGCAAATGGAAATAACTTCATAACTCACTCATTGAGATTCGGCACCTAACTTTTACTTTAACTAGAAATAAGTTTTGCATTATCAGACTTCTGAATAATTTGAACCCAGTTGAAAAATCATTATTTGCAGGTAAGCCTCTCACTCATAATGCTTCTTATTGTTGCTCTCTCATATGAGAATGCTCTTGTTGCTCTGAGAATCAGTATGGCCACTCCTACCTTGAACCATATCAACATGCAGGACTGCGAATGAGATCCAGGTTTAATTGGTCTAATGTAAATGGGAAGCATCGGTGGCACACCAGAGGAGAGTGAACACAATGTTATTTTAAGTGGGAAAACGGAGATCAATGTCACACCAACTTGTTGTGAAGCGACGTCTTTTTCACTTCAGCTAACATCCCCCTTGCTCTCCCTCTCTTTTGCCCTCTCTCTCATTCCCTTGCCCTCTCATTCTCTCCCTCTCTTTTGCCCTCTCTCTCTCATTCCCTTGCTCTCCCTCTCTTTTGCCCTCTCTCTCTCATTTCTCCTTGCCCTCTCTCTCTCATTCCCTTGCTCTCCCTCTCTTTTGCCCTCTCTCTCTCATTCCCTTGCTCTCCCTCTCTTTTGCCCTCTCTCTCTCATTCCCTTGCTCTCCCTCTCTTTTGCCCTCTCTCTCTCATTCCCTTTCTCACCCTCTCTTGCCCTCTCTCTCTCCTTCTCTTTCCTTCTTTCTCTTGCTCTCTCTCTCTGTGATTATATCGCCCCATTTCTGCCTCCCCCTATACTCAAACAGCTACCATGTCATGCTATCTGACATATCTGAAGTATCTGTAGTGAAACATGTTTCCCTAGAACCAATATAGACCATGGATATTACATCAAACTAACAATGATTTAAGAGCTAATGCATCAACCGTAGACACAGAAAGGGGAGTTTTGTGAAGCATATAGTCTGTATGAAGCAGTCACATACTACAGAATATAACCAACTACAGAGGTAAGTTACATGTTATTATTGTACAGCAGTAGTGTGATGTCTCTAGCAATGGTATTGTGTCAGTGTTGTGTATGTATTGTGTCATTATTGTGTCAGTATTGAGCAGTGCTATGGTGTCCGTGTGTTGACACCACTGAGCCTTGTTAGTGTCTGAGGTGCTGTGTTTAAATATAAACGCTTCCTCAGGCCAACAGACGATCACTGTGGTCTCAGCTGCAGAGCTTTAGGGACAGTGTGCCTCTAATACACTCATATCAAACACATAGCAAAGCAGTCTCCATTCTTCTGTGCCTCTCACTAGCACAAAACTTCCACTCTAATGACTGCCTCTAAACACATCAACATCACACTCAGACATGAGTCGATGGGGATTCAATCTTTACCTTTAGGAGTTAAGTTCTCATTTACAGTCTCAAATTAAATCGGACATTATTGTACAAAGTAGAAAAGTCTTGTATTTAAGTGTAGCTCTTGTAACGGTATTCCTCTTCTTCAGAGGAGTAGCAAGGATCAGACCAATGTGCAGCGTGGTAAGTGTCCATAATGATATATTTAATAAATCAACAGAACACTGAACAAAATAACAAACAAACAACCGAAACAGTCCCGTATGGTGAAACCACTAACACAGGATACAGAAAATAAACACCCACAAAACACAAGTGGGAAAAGGCTACCTAAGTATGATTCTCAGAGACAACTAACGACACCTGCCTCTGATTGAGAACCATACCAGGCCAAACGCAAACACAACATAGAAAACGGAACATAGACAACCCAGCCAACTCACGCCCTGAACATACTAAAACAAAGACATAAATAAAAGAACTAAGGTCAGAACGTGACTGCTCTACAGAATGTAATGTCTAAATGGGCTGAGTAAGAGCCCTGACGAACCCTAAGTATGACATGACACTCCTAGAATTCCATAGTGGTGGCTCCTGATAGTGTGTGGGTCATGGGTAAAGGTCCCTCTCTAAGTGTTTAGTACCCTCCTGACCCTTCCACTAGGTTGGAGCTGAGGCTGCCCATAGTTACGCCAATCAAACAACTCATTATGCTAATTGTTCACCAGAGAAAGCAAGATCAGTGTTTCCACAGACACACAGTGTACTATGATATCCTGTCAGATGGAACCAATGAATGTCACATTTTTATTTGAGATAATCCTAATCTACAATATCGTGCATGCATACATTTACACGCAAAACTGTACACACACACACTTACGTACACACCTTCCACCTCACCCATTTTTGCGTTTAAGCTGCCTTGTTGAAGCTGTGCACCTTGACTATGTTCCCTTGAGCCCAATCTTACTCTTTCCATTATTTATCAGCTCTCTGACAAGAGCAGGGAAGCTGATTTCTGTCGTGTTTTAAGATGATGCGCATATGAAAAGAGCCTGTTTCCTGATAAGGTCAGACAAGGAAATGGGAAGCTTGACTTGCCTACAATGTAAAGAGACCAACTCCCAAAGTTTACTGTTCAGCCAAAACTTTTCCTTTAGGATTTTGATTTTGGCTAAGTGCCAAAGGACTTATATCTCCATTCTCTGAGCGGGTGTGTCAACAAGGATGTTTTCCATTTTCTTTAATGCCATAAGGGGCCCAGGGATTGAGACAGAGATTTCTGTTCAATGAATGCCATGATGAGGTCACCTTCTAAAAGTGATAGGTATTTGGATCTCATATAGCATAGGCTACCATCTTATGACGGGGTCTTGCTGGGATGTGTAACCTTCTAGAGGAGAACATCCTCATCTCTAGGTTATTTTCTGATTACATCCCAAATCTCCTCCACCATTTCCTGATGTTCTCTGTTCCTTGAAAACATATGTTGCTGATTCCAGAAACGTAACCGAAGCACTTTCCAGTATTTCACACAGACCCTGTCCCATCCATATAAAACCTCCACAAACTAGCCCCATCCCCCAGCCCCCAGCCCGGATCATGTCCCATTCCATCCCATATAACACCTCCAGAAGCCAGCCCGATCCCTGTCCCATCCCATATAACACCTCCATCCCCCACACCCCCAAGTCCCTGGCCCCCTGCCCAACCTCCATCCCCTGGTCCCTAGGGCCCTATCCCCTAGCCTCCAATCCCCACAGCCCTATCCAGCCCTAGCCCCATCCTCCAGCTCCATCTTCCAGCCCCTTCCCCCATCCCTCCATCTCCCAGCCTCCATCCCTCACCCTCCATCTCCCAGCCTCCATCTCCCAGCCTCCATCTCCCAGCCTCCATCCCTCACCCTCTATCTCCCAGCCTCCATCTCTCAGCCTCCATCCCTCAGCCTCCATCTCCCAGCCTCCATCCCTCAACCTCCATCTCCCAGCCTCCATCTCCCACCTCCATCCCTCACCCTCCATCCCTCACCCTCCATCTCCCAGCCTCCATCTCCCAGCCTCCATCCCTCACCCTCCATCTCCCAGCCTCCATATCCCAGCCTCCATCCCTCACCCTCAATCTCTCAGTCTCCATCTCACAGCCTCCATCTCCCAGCCTCCATCCAACACCCTCACCCCCCATCTCCCAGCCTCCATCTCACATCCTCCATCCCTCACCCATCCATCTCCCAGCCTCCATCTCCTAGCCTCCATCTCCCAGCCTCCGTCCCTCACCCTCCATCTCCCAGCCTGCATCTCCCAGCCTCCATCCCTCACCCTCCATCTCCCAGCCTCCATCTCCCAGCCTCCATCCCCCAGCCTGATTGTGTGTCATTGTCCCTCTACAGGCTGCTCTCCAGCCCAGACGATGAATCTTCTCTCTCTGCTCATCTCTTACAGATCTCCCCCATACTGGCCAATGTAAAGTGACATTTTTAGGGAGCGTGTGCGTTCCTGTGCTGACTGTGCCCGGGATGTTACCCTACACTATTATCTCATGGGTTAGTCATTCAGTGACACCGAACAAACAAGCTGTGTCTGTATAGCATTCCTGATTGGACTGACCTCATTTTCCCCTATGGAGACAGTACCGGGAAGAATCAAGAGGGGAACACTATAGTAACACCGTAATGGGCAACCCAAGCCAACACCTCTCAGCTCATATGGGTACGATTGGGACAATATGTTTCCTTAAGTGCCTTTGCCTTTGTTGTTTCTTCCCCTTTAGTTTTCAAAGATCTTCCTGGACTAAAAAAACTATTTCAAAGTGACTCCTCTTGTCAGAAGAAGTTAGTGTGGGATGCTAAACACTAACCGAAGGCCTCGTCCTCCTTCATTTGTTTCCTGGAGAAACAGAAAACGTCTTGTAGTTTTATTAGCGGTGGTGCAGAGGGAATCTAGTGTCTGTCAGAGTGTGTGTCAGGTGTCAGTGAGGGACATAAAGCACACCTGCCTCTTGTCTCTCTGGAGAGAGAGAGAGACCATCCAAATAGACAGGGAGTGTTGAATGAAGTGTTATATAATTTCCCACTGTGTTCATTTTTTTACGCCAGGGTATAAAACCTGTTGCCTTTAATTTAGGGGGCAAGCTTCAACCATAGGGGAGGGACAGCAGTAAACATATGTGTCTGTCACAAGTTGATGGTTATTGGGAAAGAATTGAGACCACTGTTTATTTGTGATGGAGGCATTGGAGAACCCTTGCTTTGACCTTGAGTTCAAAGTAAACCTCCATATCACAATCTAGAGATGAGCAAGTGCAACTGGTGAGGTCAAGTGTCTCTCTCTCTCCTACTTAAACATAATGGGTGAAAATAATGGCTAATAAACTTATTTGGATTATTACGTGACCAGTCCCTCTCTAGAAGTCAAGAAACAGATGGTGAGTTCCCACAATGCAGCTCTGTGGTGACTCCAACCTTCCCAGACCTGTCACGCGGTTGATGTTACACACAGTGGCCAGTAGTTGATGTGTAGGCTACTTCTATCAGCACACACACTTTTATTTTTGTGAGATTTTAGTCACATTTTAGTTGTGTCATACCAGTTCATTTACCCCTGTATGATGATGCTGACACCTACATGTACAGTAGTATAATGTGGCCCACGGTATACCTCAGAGAACTGGACTACTCAGCAATTTTACTCTCTCAGTTCCTATTAACTCCCCCAAGTTCTCTTTTCCCAACTGTTCTCCATCATAAAAACAAGAAAAGAAACTTGTTTTGTTGTTTCCTTGAATAAATTCAGCTAGTTGTCAGTTTCCTACTTCAATTATCTTTCAGGGCAGAGACAAGCTCACTAGTGGTGTGCAGGTCAGCTAATATAGAATGCCTTGTAGGCTACAGAGAAGGCAGAAATATTTTTTGACAGGGGGTGTATGTTTCTGCTTATAATTGCAACATTTTGGTAGGCTATTTCTTGGTCAACTTGTTTAAAATTAAATACACGCAGCTTCTTTTCTGTCATTATACAATATCTTGCCCCAGATGACTACATAAACCCTTGCTCACCAGTCATAAATCATTGAATGAATGCCTCAATCTAGTTGACTTCTGTAAAGTTTTCTCTGTCGTCTCTGCAATAAGATTTTAGATTAAAGTCAGTGTCGAGATTTCAGCTTCCATTTAACCCATCTGAACAGGAGGCTTCAGTTCCCTTGACGTGTCATAGGCCTATTTTAAGGTCGTGTTCACATGCTAGTTGGAAGGAGGAAACTCAGAAATGTCCGACTTGCTGATTCTTAAATGCTGCACGTGTTTAGCAACAACCAGTTATCAAGTCGGGATTTTCCGAGCTGCCAAGTTCCGACTAGCACGTGAACACGGCAGAAGGCCCCATCTTTTGACTGTCGAATTTGTATAGCACTTCACAATTATCACACATACCATAGGATTCATCCTCTTTTACCACTTCACAATCATCACACATACCATATGCATCATCCTCTTTTACCACTTCACAATCATCACACATACCATATGCATCATCCTCTTTTACCACTTCACAATCATCACACATACCATATGCATCATCCTCTTTTACCACTTCACAATCATCACACATACCATAGGATTCATCCTCTTTTACCACTTCACAATCATCACACATACCATATGCATCATCCTCTTTTACCACTTCACAATCATCACACATACCATATGCATCATCCTCTTTTACCACTTCACAATCATCACACATACCATATGCATCATCCTCTTTTACCACTTCACAATCATCACACATACCATATGCATCATCCTCTTTTACCACTTCACAATCATCACACATACCATATGCATCATCCTCTTTTACCACTTCACAATCATCACACATACCATATGCATCATCCTCTTTTACCACTTCACAATCATCACACATACCATAGCATCATCCTCTTTTACCACTTCACAATCATCACACATATCATATGCATCATCATCATCCTCTTTTACCACTTCACAATCATCACACATACCATATGCATCATCCTCTTTTACCACTTCACAATCATCACACATACCATATGCATCATCCTCTTTTACCACTTCACAATCATCACACATACCATATGCATCATCCTCTTTTACCACTTCACAATCATCACACATACCATAGGATTCATCCTCTTTTACCACTTCACAATCATCACACATACCATATGCATCATCCTCTTTTACCACTTCACAATCATCACACATACCATATGCATCATCCTCTTTTACCACTTCACAATCATCACACATACCATATGCATCATCCTCTTTTACCACTTCACAATCATCACACATACCATAGGATTCATCCTCTTTTACCACTTCACAATCATCACACATACCATATGCATCATCCTCTTTTACCACTTCACAAAATCTTTCCCAAACTTTTCTGGCCCTTCCATTCTCTTTGTTTTCAACTCTCCATTTTGCAGCTTTTCTCTTACTGAATTAAATTCTGACGTTGTCCTTTTTGCCTCAGTGGATCGATATGAACTTTTTCTGCCCATTCCCAAAAGCATTTGGCGATCGGCGTGTAGTATATTTGGCCCCCATAACGTGTAGTATATTTGGCCCTAGAGATTAGGCTTACGCACTAATGCCAGATAGCCTAAAAATAATTAAAGAAAACCTCAATGTAGCCTATAACAGCCTAGATATAAATATTTCATGACCCTAAACCTGCCCACCCCATGGTTATATCTGCGGGTGGTTATATCTGCGGGGACTGCGGGCTAAAAGTAGGGGCATGTTTTCATGGCTCTCAAGAGAAACCAAAATTACACCAAGAAAAAAAGAAAAATATATAAATGAATGTATCTTAAGTCTCTCTGTGTTTCAGAATGTTCCTTCAATTAGCAAGAGGTTGAATGTATCTCCCCAGAGAAAGCCATCCGAGTGAGCGAATCACCCCCTTGTCTCTGTATGTGTAGGCTGTCTATCTGGTCAAGAGTACGACTTGCCACCTGTAGCATTGAATGCAAGGGAAGGAAGCCATCGAGCACTTGGCCACCCTTGATTTTTTTGTATAAAATAAAAGCTCATCGGCATTGAGCTAAATTGAGTAAGCTCAACTGCGAATGGTCCGTGCGCACCAAAAAAAGGGTCAAGGGAAGCCCATTTGGATTTGGTTTCTCTCTAACTACATCGAATGAGAGCAATATGTCATTGACAGACACAACTTCAATTGTTGGATCTTGTTGTGTTGTTGTCAGGTGGCTCGCTGACTAAAATGGACCCTTTCCTAAATAAGCCATGGATTGAGATAGGGATTTGGTCTTGTGGTTTTACTTCACTGTACTGGCCAATAATTATAATTGATTCTGATCCAACCATAAATTCCTACATTGTGCCCCTGGCCTGAGAAGATGGAAGTTCAGTATGTAGCTAGATATAGAAGGCTAATGTTAACTAGCTAATGTCCCCATAGAAAGGAAGTTAGGCTAGTGAGCAAGCACTTTAGCCAGGTAGCCCAGGACATCAAAAAATAAAAGTGTGTACTGTACGACAGAGTGATATGTTAAACAGCCACCACTAACATTGAGTGGCTGCTGCCAACACACTGACACTGACACTGACACAACACCAGCCACTTTAATAATGGGAATTGATGGGAAATTATGTAAATATATCACTAGCCACTTTAAACAATGCTACCTTACATAATGTTACTTACCCTACATTATTCATCTCATATGCATACGTATATACTGTACTCTATATCATCGACTGCATCCTTATGTAATACATGTATCACTAGCCACTTTAACTATGCCACTTTGTTTACATACTCATCTCATATGTATATACTGTACTCGATACCATCTACTGTATCTTGCCTATGCTGCTCTGTACCATCACTCATTCATATATCCTTATGTACATATTCTTTATCCCCTTACACTTGTGTCTATAAGACAGTAGTTTTAGAATTGTTAGTTAAATTACTTGTTGGTTATTACTGCATTGTCGGAACTAGAAGCACAAGCATTTCGCTACACTCGCATTAACATCTGCTAACCATGTGTATGTGACAAATAAAAATTGATTCGATTTGATTTGATTTTGATTTGATATACTGTTTAGTCAACATGGAAGAGGATGATGGCATTGGCTTTCTTATCAAGTAGGGTGCGTCAACAGGTTTTTTCTACTTGCATGAATGCAAGCACAGAAATCAGAACCATGGACAGCCACATTATGTTTAGCTTACCTTGATTGGATTAAATCATTTTTTGTATCTTTTAGTTGGGAAGAAGTAGAAGGTGCTCAAGCAATGTGAGTAGAGGTGCAACCTAAGCATGTGTAGACATCATTGGACAGGAATGTGCACAATGCTCGCTCACCAGTAAAAATGTGTAGTTTTATTAGAGAAGCTTAAAATATTGACATTTGCATGTCAATCTTTTAAACGTGTCTAATAAAACGATGCATTTTTACTGGTGAGCGAGCATTGTGCACTTTCCTGTCCAATGATAGCCTATATTTTAGTTGTCACTGTATTAGACTAAGCATAGGTGGTTTGATGATGTTGAAATGGTGCTGGAATAGTGGGGGCAGCTCCTGTAACTCTCTGTGGTTCTAAATCAATAGTTGTTTATGTACATAATTTCAAACTTTTGGCAGCTATCTGGCTCCATAGCATGCAGACGCCTTTGAGTCACCCCGTCTAAAGCCCACATTGCGCGCCCCCTATTGGCATAGGGGGAAATGTTTCTGTTGAATCCAAAATCCCCCCTTCGCCACGTCCCGCCATTTGTGCTTTCTCACGCGCCTCCAGCATTTGAAAAAGTGTCCCAAACCTCAGGGAGTGAAAATTATTGAAGCTGCCGCAGCTAATTAGACCCTCAGACAGCCACTTCGACGGAGCCAGGAAAGATGCAGGTTTCAGAGCGAAGTGCTATCCCGAGACCCACTGTGATATGTTTGGAGTTTGGACAAACTCATACAAAATCACGGAGAGGCGTGGCTAATTACACGTGCATTTGTTTAAGTCTGGTTTCGAGACTTGGCACATGTAACAGATTAAATACCTCCCACATAAAAATATTACACTTACTGAGGTTTATATTTTGTAAAATGATAGGGGTCGGGGGTTAAATCAATAAGAGGGTTGTTCATTTGAATATCATGCTCCTTTTATTATTTAAAAGTGGAACATGAATTGTATCATTCAAGTCAAAACCTAGTCAGTTGTACAATTAAAATGTGTCATCCGCAGAGCTGCCTTATTCGCCAATCACGTCTCCGGCGCCAGGGGAATAGCTGGTTAAGTGTCTTTCTCAAGGGGGGACGACAACATATGTTTACATTGTCAACTCGGAGATTCGATCCAGCAACCTTTCGGTTATTGTCCCAAAGCTCCTACCAGCCAGGCTACCTGCTGCCCCGGCGAGTGTGTCCCGAAGTTGATCGGTTCATTGATCCCATCGCCACTCTCTGGAAGTCACCCTCGGAGTTTCATCAGCAACAATGACAAAGGAGGACCCTCCGAGCGAGTTGGTAGGGGCGAGAGGGTGGTTTGGGATTCACGGTCTGTCTTTGCCTAACCTGCGCTGTCCATGGTGCTGAAACCACTTGTCCGGCGGCGGTTGCTGTCCACGGTGCTTAAGCCCTCTGCAGCGCAGCAACTTTAGCAAATGCAACCAACAGCTTGACTTAGGAAATCCGTATAAAAGGTTATTTAGATGCGTGTGCATTATTTCGAGGAAGAAGAATGACATCATTAACTAAATGTTAACATGAACCACTGTTAACCTGTGGATCTTAATCAGCTAATCAGCCTTCTACCAAGACACGTGAAAAACATGCAGGTTGACGTTTATTGCCATGAATCTTGCCCTTGAGGAAGAACTGAGCGATTTCTGCTAGATGGTACAGCTGCGAAGTCAAAGATGGCTTTATCGTAAAAATTCATGAAAACAAAATTGTGCTTTTTGGTCTTCATTTAAGGTTGGGGTTAGGCATTAGGTTCAGGCATTAGGGTTAGGAGTCTGATTAAGGTTAGGGTTAAGGTTAGGGTTAGATTTAACATGATATTTTATGACTTTGTGGCTGCGCCACCTTTCGATCACCCTGTAGAGCTGCCTCCAGGGCAAGATTCATGACAATAAATGCCAACCTTCGAAAAAACACTCAAACATATTCAAATGTATTTGTGCAAACAATAACGGCATTCAAAGCCAAGTGCAAGCAGAAAATAAAAACATGTGCTTGATGAATAACACATGTTTACCCAGTGTTTGTGAGGGGGCATGCTTTATAGATCTTAATACAGGATTAGCAAGCAGGCGAATTATCATAAACCATCAGATCTGTTGTGCTACCTGTTCAGTGGACGGGTACCATAGTGGAGTATGAATGCTACTGTTGTCCCAGACATCTTCGTAGGACATGAGGTGCTAAGACCCACGTCCCTCCAATATTAATTGGGCGTGAATAGATCAGTGTCGAGGTAAATTAAGCCATGCAGGCCTTAGTCTGTGCCCCGTAGGACATCCATCTCCAACCGTCCCCACCACAAACACTGACAGTGACACCGGCAGTGACACCCCTGGATGGAGACTGGAGGCGTGAGACAAGAATACAGATTCCCCCGCCTAGGGACAGCCTATTTGTAGTTATAATGTGGAGTGGAGTCAGACAAAAACGCAGCGCAATGGCATTCTTAGCTAACACTCCATTAAAAACATGTATTAGGCCACACATTCTAGGCTAAATCTATTGGGAGGGTGGTTAATGTATGGTTAAAATTATATCTATAATCTACAATCTATTTGAAGGATGAATGTGATCTTAAACATGACAACAAATTCCACAAATAAACTGACATAATAGAAAACATAATTTATTGAAATACTTATATTCAATGGACGTAGTGTACTGGAATAAGCTACTATATGACATAAAACAGTTTTGTAACATACGGACCTTGGTGGAACAATAAATATTACGTCTGACTCCTTACTTCCATCTTTGTTGCTTATTTTTTATACGTATATATTTTAATAGGCTATATATCTTGAGTGGAAACAGACAGATTTTCAAGCAAAATATACCACATCACACGGAAATGTATTCTGTATACGGGCGAATGGCATGTCTTGGCTCCCCAAACCCCACAAATATACAAACAAATGACGCACAACCGCTTACAGGGGCGCCCGGACAACGGGCAACTTGCTCTAGGTATGATAGAGTCTAATAATTATAGTAGAGTTCACATCCCTGTATGTCTAGATTTAGTCCGGATACAAAATGAAACCGGAAAACGTGCTGTACTTGTTGTTGTTTCCCCCATGCGCCTTGCCTCCGTCCAGCTTGATGTAGATCTCGTCCCCGGAGTCTAGATGAAGCACTACACTGTTGCTGGCGTAGTCATAGTTCTGGTCTGCGTCTTGGGCTATTGCACTGGCGCGGACCTGCGGATAAGATGCATTATTAGAGTAGTGAAGGACTTTGCAACATGAATTATTATGCTATTGACTAACTCGTGTCCACCCTTGACCCAATGTTGAAACATTATAGATTTTCCACTTTGAACCTACCAAACTAATAAAGGGCGTCTTGTTTGTTTATGTTGGCAATGTGCATAGGCTAGACAGCTCAAACGGCTCCAGATGGTTTGACCAGGGTAGGGCTGACCGCTACAGTAGACGACAATGGTATTGTAAACACCACCAAGCGATTCGTTTGTCCTTGCTGGTGAATGAAGTGGCCCAAGCCTCTTCATTCACTGACTGAACTCACTGAGTGAGATTAAGTGCACGGAGTAGATGCCGTTTTAGAGAGACAAGCGCTTTCTGCGCGTAAAAACTCTCCAATATCAATCTGGATCAATGCACAGTGAATGCGGCCGTTCTCCTTCAATTGCAGAAGTGTATAGCATATCATGTTGACTTTGCATACGAGGAAATATAATTGCGTAATATAAGGTATAGCCTACCTGACCGTTTTTGCACAAATCTGCCCACATACTGGTCCCGTCGCCTCCACGCATTAACACATGGTATGTAAAGTAGTAGATCCCGGACACTTCACACGTGAACTTGCCGGTAGACGGGTCGTAATGGTTCCCTAGGTTTGTCACCACGTCGTCGAACCTTAGCACCTCGTATCCCTCGTGGGGGTTTTTCAGACCCACGTAAAATGCGATTTTTGTGCCGCCAATTGCGGAGTCTCGGTCCTCGCCATTTTCGGTCCTAGCGCTACTCACGGTCCCTTTAGCCGTCTCCCCCGTGGTAAGGCCGGGATAACCCGGTTTCCCCGAGTTCCCCCTGTCCCCCGGCGGTCCTCTTGGACCGGGAGGACCCGGTTCGCCTGGCGGGCCTCTCGGTCCTGGTTTCCCCGGACGACCCGGATCGCCTTTAGTCCCATGCGAGAACGCCGGGGATGGGATGGCGCTCAGGTCCTGCATGACTTCCAGAGCATTGGCGCTGGGTTTGGGGTTGTATGGATCACATATCATCCTACAGGTGCCCATCATCTCGTAGTGTGCGTCCGTCTTGGATGCTTGGACCAGCAGCGGTATCGCTATAATAAGTGCTAACACCATGACGATGCCAACCACAGCAGCAACAACACGCTTCCTCTGGAGAGTCCGAGAAGCAAGCGCTAAAAAGTCTGTTTTGCTTTGGGAAGTAATGGTGAAAGGTTGTGATTGCGCTCAAATTCAATGCAGAAAAAGCAAGTGCTCCAAAAACGAATCACTCTATTCAAGGAATATTTAAAAAAAATACGAAAACAGCAAATGTGTTGTAACCTTAAGCTTAGTTCACCTTGGGGCGCTTAACGCTGTGCCAGTATCACTACGCTTCAAAGAGTTGACAGGGGAAGTATTCGTTTTGGCATGGCTGGACACTCGCTGGATTCCGGAGCTGAATAGAAAAAGCTTCGAGCGATTTCTGCCGGGTCTGCAACAACAGAGGGGAGTAGAGCGGCGCTGACGTAACAGAAGTTGAGGGCAAAGCTTGTTGCCATTTAGATTAAGACTGCAATAATAATCATGCCATCTATATGTATGAATTATTGAATTATACATCCTCTGCACCTACCAGGAGAATATTAGATCAGAAAGCGTCTCTAATTCTTAAAAGTATAATGGGGGAGGGGTAGGGAGATCCTAAGATGACATATGGAATTGTTTTAAAAGCCTCACTAACACTTAAACCCCATTATTGAAATGTTGACAGTGAATTCTCTCCCCTTTATTACTGATTATTTGAGAGAAGACACATCTACAGTGCTTTCAGAAAGTATTCACAACTCTTTTGACTTTCTCCACATGTTGTTGTGTTACAAAGTGGGATTAAAATCGATTTAATTGTGCTTTTTTTGTCAATGATCTACACAAAATATTCTAATATCAAAGTGAAAGAAGCCTTTTAACATTTACTAAAAATAATGGAAATTAAAACACTAATATGTTAGAATCACATTTGGTAGCACTTACAGCTGTGAGTCTTTATTGGAAGTCTCTAAGAGCTTTCCACACCTGGATTGTACAATATTTGATCTTTATTCTTAAAATAATTCTTAACCTTCTGACAAATTGGTTGTTGATCATTGCCAGACAGCCATTTTCATGGCATATATTATTCATGTCAATAATTTGTCTCCCAGTGTCTGTTGGAAAGTAGACTGAACCAAGTTCCTCTAGGGTTTTGGCTGTGCTTAGCTCTATTCCGTTTATTTTTATCATAATTAACCCCTAGTCCTTGCTGATGACAATCATACGTATAACATGATGTGATGTGTTGTGCTGGATTTGCCCCAAACATAACGCTCTGTATTTTGGAAATAAAGTACATTTCTTTGCAATATTTTTTGTAGTTTTACTTTAGAGCCTTATTGCAAACAGGATGCATGATTTGGAATATACTTCTATTAAACTCGGTTTCCTTCCTCTCCGGCAACTGAGTTAGGAAGGGCGCATTTATCTTTGTAGTGACTGGGTGTATTGATACACCAAACAAAGTGCACCATGCTCAAAATTATACTCAATGTCAGCTTTTTTTTATTTTCACCCATCTACCAATTGTTGCTTTTCTTTGTGAACCATTTGAAAACCTCCCTGGTCCTTGTGGTTGCATTCGTGCTTGAAATTCACTGCTCGACTGAGGGACCTTATGTGAGGACAGATGCTGGGAGTCTTGAAGCAGGTACAGGGAGTGAATATTTATTAAATAACCGACATGAAACAAAACAAGGACAGGGGGAGCAAAACGACATGAATGCTGACACCGGGCTTAAATTGAACAATAGACAGATATAGGGGAGGCAATCAATAAGTGAAGGAGTCCAGGTGAGTCCAATGAAGCACTGATGCGCTTAATGATGGTGACAGGTGTGCGTAATGATGGGTTGCCTGGCGCCCTCGAGCACCAGAGAGGGGGAGCAGGGCGGGAGCAGGCGTGACACCTTACAGATGATTGTGTGGGGTATAGAGATGGGGTAGTCATTTAAAAATAATGTTAAAACCAATTATTGCACACATAGTGAGTCCATGTAACATATTACTTTAGTTTAGCAAAATTTGCGAAAAGTCAAGGGGTGTGAATACTTTCTGAAGGCACTGTGAGTGCACATTTTTGTTATAAATGTGTCCTGGGAAATGGCATTATTTAGTTAAAGATCCCAATTCCCCCTTTATTTTCAATGCATCAAGGTGAGGAAGGTATCCATTCCAAAGAAGAACCAAAGAATATTGGAGAAAATAATCTACATCTGTGATAATGCCAAAAGCCATACTCTGTAACGGAAAACTAATTTAAACTGTCATTTTGGGTAACATCAACAACAACAATAAATTCAATCATTTGTAACCTTTTACTGCACCATACTGGTATGTGAAGACATGCTCTAATGAATGTTGACTGACCAAAATACATTTGCATCTGACTGGACGTGTGCAGACTTTTTCATGTTTCTCCAGCTTTGCCTTTTGTCTCCAGCACCTTCATAATCAGCTCTGGATGCGTGGTAATCAGGTTGGGTGCGTGGTAATCAGCTCTGGGTGCGTGGTAATCAGGTTGGGTGCATGGTAATCAGGTTGGGTGCGTGGTAATCAGCTCTGGGTGCATGGTAATCAGGTTGGGTGCATGGTAATCAGGTTGGGTGCGTGGTGATCAGCTCTGAGTGCGTGGTAATCAGGTTGGGTGTGTGGTAATCAGCACTGGGTGCATGGTAAACAGGTTGGGTGCGTGGTAATCAGGTTGGGTGTGTGGTAATTAGGTTGGGTGCATGGTAATCAGGTTGGGTGCGTGGTAATTAGGTAGGGTGCGTGGTAATCCAGTTGGGTGCGTGGTAATCAGGTTGGGTGGGTGGTAATCAGATCTGGGTGAGTGGTAATCAGGTTTGGTGAGTGGTAATCAGGTTGGGTGCGTGGTAGTCAGGCAGGATGCGTGGTAATCAGCTCTGGGTGAGTGGTAATCAGGTTTGGTGAGTGGTAATCAGGTTGGGTGCATGGTAATCAGGCAGGGTGCGTGGTAATCAGCTCTGGGTGAGTGGTAATCAGGTTGGGTGCATGGTAATAAGGTTGGGTGCATGGTAATCAGATTGGGTGCATGGTAATCAGGTTGGTAACGTGGTAATCAGGTTGGGTGAGTGGTAATCAGGTTGGGTATGTGGTAATGAGCTCTGGGTGCGTGGTAATCAACTCTGGGTGAGTGGTAATCAGATTGGGTGCGTGGTAATCAGCTCTGGGTGCGTGGTAATCAACTCTGGGTGAGTGGTAATCAGGTTGGGTGCGTGGTAATCAGCTCTGGGTGCGTGGTAATCAGCTCTGGGTGAATGGTAATCAGGTTGGGTGCGTGGTAATGAGCTCTGGGTGAGTGTTAATCAGCTCTGGGTGCGTGGTAATCAGCTATGGGTGCGTGGTAATCAGCTCTGGGTGCGTGGTAGCTCTGGGTGTGTGGTAGTCAGCTCTGGGTGCGTGGTAAGCAGGTTGGGTGTGTGGTAGCTCTGGGTGCGTGGTAGTCAGCTCTGGGTGCATGGTAATCAGGTTGGGTGCGTGGTAATCAGGTTGGGTGCGTGGTAATCAGCTCTGGGTGTGTGGTAATCAGGTTGGGTGGGTGGTAATCAGCTCTGGGTGCATGGCAGTCAGCTCTGGGTGCGTGGTAATCAGGATGGGTGCATGGTAATCAGCTCTGGGTGTGTGGTAATCAGTTTGGGTGCATGGTAATCAGGTCGGGTGCATGGTAATCAGGTTGGGTGCGTGGTAATCAGGTTGGGTGCGTGGTAATCAGCTCTGGGTGCGTGGTAATCAGGTTGGGTGCGTGGTAATCAGGTTGGGTGCGTGGTAATCAGGTTGGGTGCGTGGTAATCAGCTCTGGGTGCATGGTAGATTATTAACTGCATCATACTGAAAATGATGGTGCATTGTGGGAAAATGTTGTGGTCGGTGGAATAATTGCTGTATTTCCAATGGTATTGTAATTCCACCCCACATAATACAGTATTGTACAGTATCTTTGGAATGCCGAAAAACCTTTTGACCGCTAGTGGGTGCATGGTATTGTTGTTTCTGTCTCATTAACATATTTTGAGGTATGCTTTGTAAGAGGCTATTTTTGTTGCACCCATGACTGGGAATGCTGTACCAATTTAACTCCTACATGTTTAGCAGGTTGATATTTATTGTCATGAGTCTTGTCCTGTAGGCAGAACTGAGCAATTTTCCACTCGATAGTCAAAATTATCGTAAAAATTAATGAAAACTAAAACGAGTGTTTTGGTCATAGTTTAAGATTAGGGTTAGCAGTGTGGTAAGGTTAGAGTTGGTTTAAAATCCGATTTTATGACTCTGTGGCTGTGCTAGCTAGTGACCACTGCAGAGCTGCCTCCAGAACAAGATTAATGATGAAAAACGCTAACCTGCATGTGGTCATAGTGCCCTTTCAAATTAAAATGTATAGTTTGGGGACAGATTGGAGTGAAAGCAAGTCTTTAACCTTAAATGGTTGAGCATTATGCCATGTCCTTTTGGTCTGTTTTGCCATGTAGTCGCTGCCAGTTTGAAAGTCTTTGTTTACAGCTTCTAGAAGTGCAAGTGATATAAAACACCAAATATGAATTAATACTGTATGCTGTAATGTGTCAAATCTACCAAGCAGCCAACCTGCTTGCACCAATCCCTTGCAATTATAGAAACATTTTGTGAAATACAAACCCAGCCTCCCCTCAATGAATATCATCCATTCATTCATTCAGTCAGTCATTCATTCAGTCAGTCAGTCATTCATTCAGTCAGTCATTCATTCATTCAGTCAGTCATTCATATTACAGCCGAATTCACTTTTTTTTCCCAGGATAATACAGTCAATTGTACGGTATTGTACAGTGTCATTGCACATTACTTGCTTTGATATCATATTTATATTACAGTAGGTGTACTGTAATATGAAAGACAGAATTTAACTTGCCAATGAGCTGCCTGTAAGTTACTGTCAAATTCACGGCAGCCTCTTTACAGTGTATACCTGGAATCCACAATGACAAATTGTGTCTTCACGCGCACAGTAGCCTAATCTTTACCATAAAGCCAAGGCTGAAGCAATGCAGTGCCCTGTGTTGATGCTACACGTAATGTTGAGCATTTAGTCCTAGATTATGCATAAAACAGCTAAAATAGGCCTATTTCACTTTGACACAGAGTGTTTTCTGTGAACACTGGTCAAAGGTCAAAGAAGTCAACTTTGAGGTTACTTTGAGACAAATTTTAGTTTTCCAGCTCGGGTCTCTTGTGAGTCTTATTAAACGTATCACACTGTCATAAGACTGTGATAACCCGCTGAGCTAAAGCCCAGGAATTCGCTTGGGGAGATTACAGAAGTCTTTAGATGTCAGGCTTTGTTACTCATCATAAGAGCATTGCATCATAACAGAACATTACACTGGAAATCGCAAGGTACATTGCATTCGGAATGTATTCAGGCCCCTTGACTATTTCCAAATTTTGTTACATCACAGCCTTATTCTATAATATATTATTTTTAAATCCTCATAAATATACACACAATACCCTATAATAACAAAGCGAAAACAGGTTTTTAGAAACCAACCCTTGAGGGCGAAGCAATTGTACATAGAGCTCCGAGAGGATTGTGTTGAGGCAGCATTGAAGGTCCCCAAGAACACAGTGGCCTCAATCATTCTTAAATGGAAGAAGTTTGGAACCACCAAGTCTCTTCCTAGAGCTGGCCGCTTGGCCAAACTGAGCAATCGGGAGAGAAGGGCCTTGGTCAGGGAGGTGACCACGAACCCTCTGTAGAGATGGGAGAACCTTCCAGAAGGACAACCATCTCTGCAGCACTCCACCAATCAGGCCTTTATGGTAGAGTGGCCAGACAGAAGCCACTCCTCAGTAAAAGGCACATGACAGGGACTGGGAGACTAGTCAGGATCGAGGGAAAGATCAACGGAGCAAAGTACAGAGAGATCCTTGATGAAAACCTGCTCCAGAGCACTCTGGACCATAGACTGGGGTGAAGGTTCACCTTCCAACAGGACAACAACCCTAAGCACACAGCCAAGACAATGGAGGAGTCGCTTCGGGACAAGTCTCTGAATGTCCTTGATTGGCCCAGCCAGAGCCCGGAAGTGAACCCGATTAAACATCTTTGGAGAGACCTGAAAATAGCTGTGCAGCAACGCTCCCCATTCAACCTGACAGAGCTTGAGAGGATTTGCAGAGAAGAATGGGAGAAACTCCCCAAGTACTGAGTAAGGGTCTGAATACTTATGTAAATGTGATATTTCAGTTTTTAATTTTTAATATATTTGCAAAAATGTCTAAAAACCTGTTTTTGCTTTGTCATTATGGGTTATTATGTGTAGATTGAGGGGGGAAAAATATTTAATCCATTTCAGAATAAGTGTCACGCCCTGACCATAGTAAGCTGTTTATTCTCTGTGTTGGTTGGGGCGTGATAGTGACTTGGGTGGGTAAACTAGGGTTTTTGTATTTTTATGTTGGCCTGATATGGTTCCCAATCAGAGACAGCTGTTTATCATTGTCTCTGATTGGGGATCATATTTAGGCAGCCATTTCCCCTTTGTGTTCGTGGGATCTTGTCTACAGTTAGTTGCCTTTGTGCACACCAGTAGCGTCACGTTTTGTTTGTGCTTGTTTGTTTTTGTTTGGATGAGTTTCGATTTATTAAAAATATGTGGAACTCTGCGCACGCTGGGCCTTGGTCTAATCACTACGACGATCGTGACAGAAGATCCCACCAAAAATGGACCAAGCGGCATGTACAGGAGGAGTGGACTTGGGAGGAGATCCTGGAAGGTAAAGGACTCTGGGCGCAGGCCAGGGAGTATCTCAGTTCGAAGGAGGAGATAGGGGCAGCGAAAGTGGAACGGCGACAATACAAGAAGTTAGGGCGGCAGGGTAGCCTAATGGTTAGAGCGTTGGACTAGTAACCGAAAGGTTGCAAGTTCGAATCCCCGAGCTGACAAGGTACAAATCTGTCATTCTGCCCCTGAACATGCAGTTAACCCACTGTTCCTAGGCTGTCATTGAAAATAAGAATTTGTTCTTTACTGACTTGCCTAGTAAAATAAAGGTAAAATTTTAAAAAATTAAATAGCTCAACAAAGTAAGCACGAGAGGCAGCCCCAAATACATTTTGGAGGGGGGCACACGGGGAGATTGGCGGAGTCAGGGTTCAGACCTGAGCCAACTCCCCGTGCTTACCGTGGGGAGCGTGTGACTGGTCAGGCACCGTGTTATGCAGTGATGCGCACGGTGTCTCCAGTACGCATTCATAGCCCGGTGCGCTCCGTTCTAGCTCCCCGCATTGGCCGTGCTAGATTGGGCATTCAGCCAGGACGGGTTGTGCCGGCTCAGCGCTCCTGGCCTCCAGTGCGTCTCTTCGGCCCAGGATATCCTGCACCAGCTCTGCGCATGGTATCCCCAGTGCGCCTTCACAGCCCAGTGCATCCTGTGCTAGCTCCCGCACTTGCCGGACTGGAGTGAGCATCCAGTCAGGAAGGGTTGTGCCAGCTCTGCGCTCTAGACCTCTAGTGCCCCTCCACAGTCCAGTGCATCCTGTGCCTCCTTCCCGCACTCGCCCTGAGGTGCGTGTCATCAGCTCGGTGCCACTTGTACCAGTCCCACGCATCAGGCCTCCAGTGCACCTCCACAGTCCAGAGCTTCCAGCGACAGTTTCCAGTCCAGAGCTTCCGGCGACAGTTCCCAGTCCAGAGCTTCAGGCGACAGTTCCCAGTCCAGAGCTTCCGGCGACAGTTCCCAGCCCAGAGCTTCCGGCGACAGTTCCCAGCCCAGAGCTTCCAGCAACAGTTTCCAGTCCAGAGCTTCTGGCGACAGTTCCCAGCCCAGAGCTTCCGGCGACAGTTCCCAGCTCAGAGCTTCCGGCGACAGTTTCCAGTCCAGAGCTTCCGGCGACAGTTCCCAGCCCAGAGCTTCCGGCGACAGTTCCCAGCCCAGAGCTTCCGGCGACAGTTCCCAGCCCAGAGCTTCTGGTGACGTTTCACAGTCCGGAACCTCCAACGACGGTCCACAGTCCAGAACCTCCTGAGACGTTCTACAGTCCGGAAACCTCCTGAGACGGTCTACAGTCCGGAGCCTCCAGCGTTGTTCTACAGTCCTGAACCTCCTGAGACAGTCTACAGTTCGGAGCCTCCAGCGACGGTCCCCAGTCCGGGAACCTCCAGCGACGGTCCCCAGTCTGGAGCCTGCAGCGACGGTCCCCAGTCCGGAGCCTCCAGCAATGGTCCACAATCCGGAGCCTCCAGCGATGGTCCCCAGTCTGGAGCCTCCAGCGACGATCCGCAGTCCGGAGCCTCCAGCGACGATCCGCAGTCCAGAGTCTTTAGCGATGATCTGCAGTACGGAGCCTCCAGTGGTGGTTCCCAGTTCAGAGCCTCCAGCGGTGGTTCCCAGTTCAGAGCCTCCGGCGATGATCCACGGTCCGGTTCCTCTGGCAACGAGTTACGGTCCGTTTCCACAGAAGCGGAGGGATCAGCGTAGGGAGTGGGTACTTTGCCCTGCACCAGAGCCACCCCCGACACCCTGCGTCATCCATCATAGATCCGGTTCCACAGAAGCGGAGGGATCAACGTAGGGAGTGGGTACTTCGCCCTGCACCGGAGCCACCCCCGACACCCTGCGTCATCCATCATAGATCCGGTTCCACAGAAGCGGAGGGATCAGCGTAGGGAGTGGGTACTTCGCCCTGCACCGGAGCCGCCCCCCCACACCCTGCGTCATCCATCATAGATCCGGTTCCACAGAAGCGGAGGGATCAGCGTAGGGAGTGGGTACTTCGCCCTGCACCGGAGCCGCCCCCAACAACCTGCGTCATCCATCATAGATGCCCACCCGGACCCTCTCCTATTGAGTCAGGTTTTGCGGTCGGAGTCCACAACTTTGGGGGGGGGGTATTTTGTATTTCTATGTTGGCCCGATATGGTTCCCAATCAGAGACAGCTGTTTATCGTTGTCTCTGATTGGGGATCATATTTACGCAGCCATTTCCCTTTTGTGTTCGTGGGATCTTATCTAATGTTAGTTGCCTTTGTGCACACCAGTGGCTTCACGTTTAGTTTGTGCTTGTTTGTTTTTGTTTTTGTTTTGATGAGTTTCGATTTATTAAAAATATGTGGAACTCTACACACGCTGCGCCTTGGTCTAATCATTACGACGATCGTGACAATAAGGCTGTAGTGTAACAAAATGTGGAAAAAGTGAAGTGGTCTAATTACTTTCCGAATGCACAGTATACCACTAAATACAAGTGGGTCTACATGCAATTTCTAGTCTGAAAACCCATGCATGAGAGGGCTGCAAAGTGGCACCACCCTGCGGCTGGCTGGCACTCTCCACTGTAATCTGGCACAGAGCACCGCTTTCCTTCTGTTGCTGGGCTCAGCTAATCCTTATCTCCTAGATCCGGGGTTTAACTTCGAACACCCCTGTCTCAGTAGGCTAAACTAGCGGCTAACAAGGCACCAGTGTTTATTCCCCTCGTTCCTCACTGATGAGTTTCTCACAAACACAGCAAGGGGCAGGAAGCGGTTGGGGGGGGGGGGGGGGGGGGAGCATCGTGTTCCCCCCCGATCAACACCCCCTGGGAGTGATAATTAAGTCAATATACTTTGTGATTAGCATCCTTCTCTTGGATTTGGAGAAAGTGTCTCTGAACAAACTCTGAGCTCTTCACTAGTTTTATCAGTGCTGTAATACTAAGTCCTAAGTCATAAAAGTGTGCCTGTTGGTGTGAGATTGTTTGGCACATTCTAATATTACGAGGCCCATCAGGCTTTTCATGAGTAATGCCTTAGATGGCCTGGTTTGAGACAACATGCACATTCGAAAGGTTTCAGTCTACATCATAGTTGGCACAACCTGCTTTTCTCTCTCTGTACTGTGGTTATGAAGCAAGGATAATGGGATGTGGGAACAGCAGCAGGAGTGTTGGTGTTTTTTACCTCTACCTCACGCAGCGTTGTACGAGATCTTCAGTTTCTTGGCAATTTCTCGCATGGAATAGCTTTAATTTCTCAGAACAAAACTAGACTGACAAGTTTCAGAAGAAAGTTATTTGTTTCTGGTCATTTTGAGCTTGACAAATGCTGATGCTCCAGATACTCAACTAGTCTAAAGAAGGCAAGTTTTATTGCTTCTTTAATCAGAACAATCATTTTCAGCTGTGCTAACATAATTGAAAAAGGGTTTTCTAATGATCAGTTAGCCTTTTAAAATTAGAAACTTGGATTAGCTAACACAATGTGCCTTTGGAACACAGGAGTCATGGTTGCTGATGATGGGCCTCTGTACGCCTATGTAGATATTCCATAAAAAATCTGCCATTTCCAGCTACCAAAGTCATTTACAACATTAACAATGTCTACACTGTATTTCTGATCAATTTGATGTTATTTTAAAAAACAAGGACATTTCTTTTGAATGGTAGTGTAGGCTGTGACTTACTTAGAATTAAATACAAATTAAACAAAAAATTACTTATTAGTGCCCTTGAATTCATTTTTAGAATTTCTTTTTTGAAACACACGAGTTTGGCCAGTATGTGGTTTCAGGCTCATGCGACGTTGCCTGGAGAGCAGGCCAGAGCGAAGAATACCCTCTCCACACTTGCAGAGCCACTGGGGATGCTAAACACCCTTTTGGCCACTCTTGCCAGGCTGGGCAGAGATGCAGAGTTAAAAAACAACAACATATATATAGGTAGTCCTAAAGGTTTTTAGACAAAATAACCAAATCAAAATGATAAGCTCCTTGAACTTGGGAATATGCCAGACCAATTGGGCCAAAATCAATCATGGCTTATTGTATAGATAATAGAACAAAAAGTAACGAAACGTTTAAGAGCTCTATTTTTTTGTTTATAAATACTTTGCTACAATGACACATTTAGTTATCTACCCACCATATTCCTTTCTTTTAGCATGTGCACGTAGTAAGTACACCGTCATGCTTCTGGGATACATGCCTTTTCAGATTCCAGAATGATTATTTAGTTGTGGGCACTACATTACTGCACTCCCTATCTTTCTCTTGGTCCTCATATTTGTGAGTCACCTTGATTTAGCACATGTGTTTTATCAATTTCTTTATCAAATGAATTTGATAGTAGCTAAAGCAAGGGGCTATAGCAGCACACAAGTAGACTACTACTGGGCCAGGCATGCCCTGAGCTCGTGAAGTGAGCCTTAATGGAGCGCTACTAGAGTGAAATTGGAGTGTGCGAGAAGGCCGACGCTCCAGCCTTTGGGAATCTCGCTCCATGCTCAAGTCAAAATGGGCAAGCTCCACTCCTCGCTCCACTCGCTCAGCATCCAAGACTATAGAGGGTAGTGCGTACGGCCCAGTACATCACCGGGGCCAAGCTTCCTGCCATCCAGGACCTATATACTAGGCAGTGTAAGAGGAAGGCCCCAAAAATTGTCAAAGACTCCAGTCACCTGTCATAGGCTGTTCTCTCTGCTACCGCACCACAAGCGGTTCCGGGGTGTCAAGTCTAGGTTGAAAAGGCTCATTAACAGCTTCTTTTCCCAAGTCAGAAGACTGATGAACAATTAATAAAATGGCCACCCGGACTATTTGCATTGACACCCCCCCAGTGTTTTTACACTGCTGCTACTCGCTATTTATTATCTATGCATAGTCACTTTACTCTACCTACATGTACAAATTACCTTGACTAACCTGCACCCCCACACTCAGTACCGGTACCCCCTGTATATAGCCTCGTTATTGTTATTTTATTGAGTTTGTTTACATTTTTTTACTTTAGTTTATTTAGTAAATATTTTCTTAACTCTATTTTCTTAAAACTGCATTGTTGGTTAAGGGCTTGTATGTAAGCATTACACGGTAAAGTTCTACGCCTGTTGTATTCGGCACCATGTGACAAAAAAAATTAGATTCAATTTTTTATTTGACTCACATTGTCCACTCCAATGGTGATGAATCCCTGCTCACCGCTATGACTTTAGTGCCATCTGACCTTTTACTTATATGTGACTCGTTTCAGGAAACTAAGCGTATGTCGCACGTCACTACTTCAGTGTAGCGGCATTTGAACATAAACATTTATTATTTGATCGAAATGCGTTTTTTGGCAGAAATTATTTCTGGAATATATGAACATTCATGTGCCTTTTAATAACAAACTTGCATTCCATCCATAAAAACAAATAAAATACAAGCATATTTGCATTAGCCAAGGAAAAAGTTAGGAACCTTCCCGCTAGGTATGATTGGCTGAGATAATGGATGGGTCTGCCATGTAGCATGGTTCTGTCTATAATGTGAGCTGTTCAGTGTTGACAATCCTTTCTACCTCACCGTTTAAAAAAATATATAATGTCAGCCATCAAGAACTACAAAGGTTTGGCTACTTTTCTCAACAATAATAAATCCCTGAATTTAGCAGGCACTATCGACAGATCAGTTGGAAAAAGTGATGGGCTACTTTCTGCACACACCACACACCATGGTCAGTGTGAACCGGAGTGATACAACACTGGCCAAACAAGATGTAGCTACAAACAAAACAGAGTTAAACGGTTCCAGTGTGCCGTGTAGCGTTCATCCATGTATACGGGTAAGAGTCTAGCTACATTTTTAGATACACGTTTCAAATTTAGTCAGAAAGTCGTTTTTTAATGCATGTTAAAGCATACTGTTACTTAGTTAGCTATCAAATGTTAGCTTGCTGGCTCGCTAGCTAACATTACATGTATGATTTATGTAGTAATATTCTAATCAGAAACCCATTTGCATTGCTAGTTGTGGCCTAATGTTAGCTAGCTAACATTGAACCTAGTTTGTTAGCTTTAGCTACATGCAGATTCATGGCAATGTTTGTATTGGTAGTAGTATGAGTTGGGATTATGTCGGTTCATTGTTAAGCCAGCTAGCTACCTAGCTAGCTACATGTCTAAACAAAAGACTCCACTTCAGCCGGATTATTACATGACCCATCAAATTAATCACGCCCATGTCATGCAGGTGAAAGAGGACCCAAAAGCGACTTGGCGAAAACAGAGTCTTTAATCCAGTAAAGTAAATACAAACAAAAAAACACAACTTTCACTCGAAATGACGAGGACAAACTGGAGACTCGATCTTGAACAGCAGGTGAACAGCAGGTTGCCTCGGGAAGGCACTTGAACCAGACAGACTCAGACACCTGCTCACCACGCAGCATCTGAGGAAAACACGACACGACAGGGCGATACACAAACACAGCACGGTGAATTCTAGACAAGGAACCGACAGGACAGGAACGGAACACAAAGGAAGAAATAGGGACTCTAATCAGGGGAAAGGATCGGGAACAGGTGTGGGAAGACTAAATGATTGATTAGGGGAATAGGAACAGCTGGGAGCAGGAACGGAACGATAGAGAGAAGAGAGAGCGAGAGAGTGAGAGAGGGAGGGGGAGAGAGAGGGATAGAAAGAGGGAAAGAACCTAATAAGACCAGCAGAGGGAAACGAATAGAATGGGAAGCACAGGGACAAGACAAGATAATAAATGACAAAACATGACAGCCCAGGTGTGTCTGGGCATGATTACAGCCATTTGTTCTATTTCATTAACATGTGTACATGTCTAGACAATAGTGAGGGGTGGTTATAGCATTTCCTTAACATGACCCATCGATTTAGACAAGTGTGTTGGGTAAGAGTCATCTAATAATGATAAACCATTTTTATCTGGACACTTTCTGTTCGTCTTATTGCTACTATGCAAGTATCCTCTTCACTGTACCGTTTACACCTTCTGTATCCTGTGCATGTGACAAATTAACTTACATTTTATTTGATATATAGCGTGTTTACAAAATGGCCTCACATGTGAATCCTTAAAGAGATGGGTGGGGCTAAGGTTTAAGAGGGTGTGAATGATGCTGAATGGAGGTAGACAAAGAAGAGCTCTCCAGTAGGTGTACCAAATCATTCAAGGGCCATTTTCTCAAAAGTGGGGTTACAAGTTTATCAACCTTCAAAGCAGAATGACTTTCCCATTGTTCCTCAACTGCAGTGTATGCTATACCATTTTCTAGCTCTGAGTCTCTACTTTTATCCAATATAAAAAAAAACACAATTTCAAATTTTGCTACATAAGACCGAATCGAGGCGGTCGGCAACATATGACTATGTCACCACGGTTTACTACCAATCTGATACAAAGAGAGCAATGCTATCTGATAGTGGGGGGTAGATCTTTCTTTCTGTTTCTCTTGTCATTTCTACAATCTCTTACAACAGACGAAATGTACTCTCTCCACAACAGACTTCCTGTCAGATTGAGAGACAGTCAATACTGTTTTGTGCCAATGGGCTAGGGGTTCTGGGGAAAGACAACCTCACAACATGGCGTTAAATAGCTCAAAGTGTTTTTTTGTCTGAGCCTCTGGAGGAATGTGCGCCGCCTAGCGGACCACTTTTGGTAAACAGAATTGACGCTGCGGGATGAATCAATGTGAAGGCTGGTTGAGTAACAAACACCCAACAAGGAAAATATACACACATAGGCCCTGCAGAAGACAGTTGAAGGTGAAATTAAAGCTTGTGTGACTGACTGGGTTTGGACCTGGGCGGTCTTTGTGCCACAAGATTGTTATCCCACAGAGCTAAAGCCTTGGCATTTGCTTGGGGAGCTAATACAAGTCATGCAAACATACACACATGCAGTGTAAACAGAAATCAGCATTGCTCTAGACTTTACAACAATTCACGTCTGTACCATGACACATTTTCAGGCCAATACCTAAATGTACAGTCTCCCATTCCACTCTTGTGTAAATATCAGTTTGCCACTTATAGCACACAGCGTGGCACAGTGCAGCACTGGACTTCAGGCAAGGGCCACACTACAGCACTACACCACCAGGCCACTTTGTGACCTCCTTGAATTCAACACACCTCCTAGCCACAAGAGAGCAAGATGCCAGCTCTGTGTGTCACACACATATCACCACACACTGCTGTGGCAGCACCACACAGTCCAGTCAAACTGTCTCCACCTATCACACTGCTCTCTTGAAGCTGCCCTGAGGGGTGATTGGTGGAAGCAGACATGGACTGTGTACTTGATGTACTGGTCAATTATTAAATTGTAGCGTTTGCTAATGAAGTTCATAAGGCCGTTCAGTTTTAGAGACACAAACCATTTATAATACTATATAAAAAGGAAAAAACTCCAGCCCACTGGTGATCTACAAGACGCTCTGTATAATTAATGGATCTTACAAACAACGTTTCCATTTTAATTAAATTGTTTGTGAAACATCGGAGATATTAATAAAACAAATGCATGGTCAGCCTTGCATACAGCCAGGACCATGGGGCTCTGCTGTTCTCAAACTGTGTGCTCAGCTGTGACCCTTCCCAGAAAGCCACAGGCCCTCCCCAAACGCTTTCCTAATGCTGCATGGCACAGTCAGCAGCTGACAGAGGGCCCATTACAGTTACCTCAAAGGCACTCAAGTGTTTTCTCCATAGACAATTCTTATGTAATGAAATATACTGTACATGAATCTCGAAGGTTGACCAGTGTAAGACCTGATGAAGCATTGTTTTGATAAACCTTTTATTGAACATATCTCTTTATATCCAGTGTCCTCCTTAAAAACACTGGATGGGCTTGTATGTAATACTTTCAAATACATAACACGCACATCCGTCTGGTATGTCGCTCTGTATATCATCACCAGAGGCAGGCATGTTTGGAACTGCCACTGCCCAAGGTTAACATGGAACCTGCTACCAGCCAACATCTCTGCTCCATAGTATTTAGCCTGCAAGTGAACTGTGTCTGTCACTATGCTGAAGAGACTGAGACTGAGAAATGAATGTATTTTATTTCCAAATCATGTTCAAAGAACTGACTACACACCACCACTTCAACACACCAATATAATGTAGTTAATGAAAGCTCAATAAGTAAGCCTGGTCTGAATGGCTCGTCACTTTATATCCATCTAATAAACTCATAAATTCACATCGCTTCCTATCTCACTCATCAGCATAGCAGGTATTTACACTGAGTGTACAAAACATTAGGAACGCATGCTCATTATCACTCATGCAATAATCAGTTTCCTTTCTCTCCACCCATGGGCATGAATCTAGGGGAGTATTTGTATGTCAACTCAAACCTTGTGTCTCCCACTTGCTGTTTTGCAGCAACAGTCTTCTAACGACCTTCCACCTGCCCACCACCACAAACTGAAGGCTTGTCATCGGAACCCTGTTCTCCGAGCGGGGGGGGGGGGGGGGGCATAGGGAAACCTGTCATCAGCATCTGGGTCTGAGGAGCATTCCTCGGAGACGAGGCCTACCCAAAACTATTCAATAAAATTCCCTAATGTATTCTTTCTCTTTGGTCATTGAGTTAAGCTTGTATTTGATTGAACTGCCATTATACATGTGTGCAGAGACACAAGAGGAGAGGGTGAGGGAATGAGCTCAGTTACTGTTGAGTATTAAGACTATAAGACATTGTAGCTGCCACTGGGACATGGTGGAGAACACCAAGCAGTCTGTGAGCTGTGGCTGCCAAATAAACAAGACAAAGGCAAAGACATTTCAAATCAATCCTCCTCAAACACTCTTCTGGGGTTTGGCTCTTGATAGCTTTAGAACTTTTCCTGAGAAAAAGGGATTTGCAATTGTACCCTTTAATCCTGTTCCTCCCCTCACATAGGAGGATAAGATCATGAGCTTGACGGTTGAGAAGTTCAGTTTTGTCAAACATAAAGCATTTTTTGGTTCCTTCATGATAGAAGAGCATTCAAGATCAATGTGAGATGAGGAGTTATTGATACTAGATACAATACTATTATACATTTATTTATGCACTGTATGTTCTTCTCTACCTTGAAAAATAAACAAAAGCTGTAGTTCATCCCTGTCTAATCTCATTTTGCTCGAAACCATCTTCGGGTATCAGGTATATCCTTCGTAAAGTTTGAAGGACAATTTTGTGCCTCCTTTCATTGCTTTGAGCCTATGTTTGTCCTGGTACATATTTGTTTTGTTCTGGGTCAGTATGTGCCTTCTCTTCATGCCTGTGGGGTTTTTACTCTAATTGTTCTGGGTCAGTATGTGCCTTCTCTTCATGCCTGTGGGGTTTTTACTCTAATTGTTCTGGGTCAGTATGTGCCTTCTCTTCATGCCTGTGGGGTTTTTACTCTAATTGTTCTGGGTCAGTATGTGCCTTCTCTTCATGCCTGTGGGGTTTTTACTCTAATTGTTCTGGGTCAGTATGTGCCTTCTCTTCATGCCTGTGGGGTTTTTACTCTAATTGTTCTGGGTCAGTATGTGCCTTCTCTTCATGCCTGTGGGGTTTTTACTCTAATTGTTCTGGGTCAGTATGTGCCTTCTCTTCATGCCTGTGGGGTTTTTACTCTAATTGTTCTGGGTCAGTATGTGCCTTCTCTTCATGCCTGTGGGGTTTACTCTAATTGTTCTGGGTCAGTATGTGCCTTCTCTTCATGCCTGTGGGGTTTTTACTCTAATTGTTCTGGGTCAGTATGTGCCTTCTCTTCATGCCTGTGGGGTTTTTACTCTAATTGTTCTGGGTCAGTATGTGCCTTCTCTTCATGCCTGTGGGGTTTACTCTAATTGTTCTGGGTCAGTATATGCCTTCTCTTCATGCCTGTGGGGTTTTTACTCTAATTGTTCTGGGTCAGTATGTGCCTTCTCTTCATGCCTGTGGGGTTTTTACTCTAATTGTTCTGGGTCAGTATGTGCCTTCTCTTCATGCCTGTGGGGTTTTTACTCTAATTGTTCTACAGCATCAGCATGTCATTGTTTGGAGCTCTCTTTGTGTCAGCTCTTGTCAGAGTTGTACTCCAGTCATCTTCAGGCGAGGTACAACATTATTCTACTCTGCTCCAGTCTCCCACCCAGCATAGATTTGTCTGTAGTAGTTGTTAACTTTGGAGATAACTCTGAGGAAGGTCGATTGAAAGGAATGTAAATAAAACCCGCCTGAATCATGCCTGTCTCTCCTCTCCTCATATCAGCACTACATCATACTGGGAGCATCTACATCTGTATCTAGACAGGACAGACAAAAAAGAGACAGTAAGAGAGAGAGTTTGTGTGTGTGTGTGTGTGTGTGTGTGTGTGTGTGTGTGTGTGTGTGTGTGTGTGTGTGTGTGTGTGTGTGTGTGTGTGTGTGTGTGTGTGTGTGTGTGTGTGTGTGTGTGTGTGTGTGTGTGTGTGTGTGTGTGTGTGTGTGTGTGTGTGTGTGTGTGTGTGAGAGAGAGAGAGAGAGACTTGTGTGATTGTAATGTTTACTGTTAATTTTTTATTATTTATTTCACTTGCTTTGGCAATATTTCCCATGCCAATAAAGCCCTTTAGATTGAAGACACATGGCTGGCTGTCTGCTGTGGAAATATGATATGTCTCTGTTGTCTGGCAATAACAAAGTTGTGGCCAGATGACTGACTCCAATAATCTGTTATTGGTCTGTTTCCTGATTTGGTTGCTCCAGTCTGAGCCCAATATTAGCATAAATGTAGTCATGTAATTGTAGAGTTGTCTGTTTCATATGATTGTTGTTCTGTCCAGTTTGACCCACTTACAGAGTGTGTGTGACTATAGGTGTGTCACATTATTATGGCTTGGTCCATTGTAGGCCAGGGAGCCTGTATTATGATTCTGACCCAGTTTCAGGCTTCTGCTGTAGGTAGAATGAGATGCAGAGCCTGACTCGGATACATGTGGGATAATAATAGCACCCCCAGGTCAGAAAACCCAGTCCAAACCATGATGACCCAGTCCCAGGGGTAACACAGAAAGAGACAACACCCTTGTTTGAAAACAAGTCCTTAGATGTAGAGTATGTTACTGTAGGTTTTTACAGTGGGATCATCACTTGAGTAAGTATGCAATATTCTATGCATTGAAATTAATGGCTGCGTTTTAGTCCACTTGAAAATGTCACTTTCTTATTGAATCAACTGAGGCAACAGCGTTGATATGTTCAGACTTCGGGTTATGTCACTCATAGTTATGTAACTCAACAGGTGCTCCCCCTGTCACCCCCACCACCCCGACACATTCCCCCCTATCATCACTGCATCCTATTGTCTTTAGAGGTAACAGCAGAGTTTCTGCTGTGATATTCATGTTAATCACACAGAATCACACACAAACACACACACACACTGCCTATATGGGGAGCCGTGGACATTGTGCTGTGACATTCATGGACCCATCGCTCAGGGTCCTACAGACACCAGCTTTATGTAACAAAGAGACTGCAGCCAGTGGAGTATTTTAAAGAAGTGTTTGACATTTAGCAAAGAGAGGGACACTACTACTCCATTTTACAGATATACAGTGAGTGTACAAAGCATTAGGAACATGTGGTAATACGCTTTGGTGATTTGTGTGTCAGGTGCAGCACTTTTGACAGAGAATAACAGTTGACTGCACCTTTAACTCTACTCTCCTATTACTAAGGATGACCAACCTCTATTGTCTTAAAGCCTTGTAATTTGGATCATCTACATGTGTTAAACCTGTCTGGTGATGTGTTTGAACATTGCATAGAGAAGACATACATTGAGTGTTCAAAACATCAGGAACACCTGCTCTTTCCATGACATAGACCAGGTGAATCCAGGTGAAAGCTATGATCCCTTATTGATGTCACTTGTTAAATCCACTTCAATCAGTGTAGATGAAGGGGAGGATACATGTTAAAGAAGGATTTTTAAGCCTTGAGACAATTTCACTCTTACACAAAACATGTATCGAGAAAATAATATTTAATAATGGTTTAGAAAGATAGCTAATGGCAATCAACCAATCATTATTCGCCATGGTAAAAGGTCTACTCACATCAGAACAAAACATTTGATAATATATCAATATACAGATAAACAGAAATTACATTTGTATGATTTTCTAAGTGCATCTTTAATCAGATCTAGAGACTCACTGTCATCTGTCTCTTTCTCATGTCATATTATTACCATTACTTGCAATGCCATCTACCTTCTTCAGGACTACAGTAGAGTTTAAGTTTTTGTTTTAAAAATCTCTCTGTCTCAGTAGCAGAAGAAGTTGAGCATTTCCTCACAGTCTCTGTTCTCCTAGCATCTTCCCTCCCATGACAGTGGAGGTTCCAGGCTGAACATTGGGGCCTGTCCCTGGAACCAGGCCTCGAAATCCAGGGGGTCACCATTCAACCAAATCAAATGTTATTGGTCGCATACACATATTTAGCAGATGTTATTGCGGGTTTAGCGAGATGCTTATGTTCCTAGCTCCAAAAGTGCAGTGATATCTAACAAAACACAACAATACACACAAATCTAAAAGTTAAATAATGGAATTAATAAATATATACATATTAGGACAAGCAATGTCAGAGTCCATTCACTCACTGCCAGCTGCCAGCCAGGTACCACAGGCCCGTATACAAGTGGTCCTTCTGGGCCTCTGTCTGTCCTCACAGGCCAGATCCAGCTTAGTCTCAGAGAGCAGGCTGACTAGGTCAGTATTGTTCTCCTTACCGTACTCCAGAGCCTCCTCCCACACCTTATTCTCCTTCACCAGACTGAACCAGGTTTTCCCCAAGGATTTTGTCTGTGCTTACATGCAGCTCTATTTAGTTTATTTTTTATCAACAACAACAAAAAACTCCCTAGTCCTTGCCGATGAGAAGCATACCCATAACATGATGCAGTGTGGGGGCTGTGCTTTGGCAAAGTGGGTGGGGTTATATCCTTCCTGTTTGGCCCTGTCCGGGGGTGTCCTCGGATGGGGCCACAGTGTCTCCTGACCCCTCCTGTCTCAGCCTCCAGTATTTATGCTGCAGTAGTTTATGTGTCGGGGGGCTAGGGTCAGTTTGTTTATCTGGAGTACTTCTCCTGTCCTATTCAGGTGTCCTGTGTGAATCTAAGTGTGCGTTCTCTAATTCTCTCCTTCTCTCTTTCTTTCTCTCTCTCGGAGGACCTGAGCCCTAGGACCATGCCCCAGGACTACCTGACATGATGACTCCTTGCTGTCCCCAGTCCACCTGGCCATGCTCCTGCTCCAGTTTCAACTGTTCTGCCTTACTATTATTCAACCATGCTGGTCATTTATGAACATTTGAACATCTTGGCCACGTTCTGTTATAATCTCCACCCGGCACAGCCAGAAGAGGACTGGCCACCCCACATATGCTCTCTCTAATTCTCTCTTTCTTTCTCTCTCTCGGAGGACCTGAGCCCTAGGACCGTGCCCCAGGACTACCTGACATGATGGCTCCTTGCTGTCCCCAGTCCACCTGACTGTGCTGCTGCTCCAGTTTCAACTGTTCTGCCTTATTATTATTTGACCATGCTGGTCATTTATGAACATTTGAACATCTTGGTCATGTTCTGTTATAATCTCTACCCGGCACAGCCAGAAGAGGACTGGCCACCCCACATAGCCCGGTTCCTCTCTAGGTTTCTTCCTAGGTTTTAGCCTTTCTAGGGAGTTTTTCCTAGCCACCGTGCTTTTACACCTGCATTGTTTGCTGTTTGGGGTTTTAGGCTGGGTTTCTGTACAGCACTTTGAGATATCAGCTGATGTACGAAGGGCTATATAAATACATTTGATTTGATTTGATTTGACTATGCTTAAAAATATGAAAAGTGGTACTCAGTGATATGTTGTGTTGGATTTGTCCCAAACATAACTCTTTGTATTCAAGACAAAATGTAATTTCTTTGCCACATTTTTTGCAGTATTACTTTAGTGCCTTATTGCTAACAGCATGCTTGTTTAGGGATATGTTTTATTCTGTACAGGCTTCCTTCTTTTCACTTTCTGTCACGCCTTGGTCATTGTATTTTGTGTTTTTGTTATATGTTTGGGTAGGCCAGGGTGTGACATGGGTTTATATGTTGTGTTTCGTATTGGGGTTTGTAATATTTGGGATCGCGGCTGATTAGGGGTGTTGTTAGGCTTGGCTGCCTGAGGCGATTCTCAATTGGAGTCAGGTGCTTATCGTTGTCTCTGATTGGGAACCGTATTTAGGCAGCCTGAGTTTCGCTTTGTATTTTGTGGGTGTTTGTTCCTGTCTCGGTGTAGTAGTCACCAGATAGGCTGTAATTAGTTTCACGTTTCGTTTGTTGTTTTCGTATTTCAGTTATTTCATGTACCGTTTTCATTCATTAAAGTCATGAGTAACCTACACGCTGCATTTCGGTCTGACTCTCTTCTTACAACAGACGAACGGCGTTACAGAAACACCCACCACTCACAGACCGAGCAGTGTGTAAACTGGCAGGAGCTAAAGGAGGACGTTATGGACAGCAGAAGCATGGAGTATACGACGTGGGAAGAAATCGACAGGTGGGCGGCCGACCCAGAGCGAGTGCAGGAGCCCGCCTGGGATTCCCTGCAGCAATGCGAAGAGGGCTATAGAGGAATGGGGTCTAAAAGGAAAACACGGCGACGCAGAGCGCAAAACGAAAGTAACCCCCAAATATTTATTGGGGGAAAGCGCAGAGAGAGAGTGGCTGAGTCAGGAGTCAGACCTGAGCCTACTCTCCCTGTTAATCGTGAAGAGCAGTTGCAGTGGGAGAGGCTGCACCACTTGGAGAATTGGACATGGGAGGAGGAATTAGACGGTAAAGGACCTTGGGCTCAGCCTGGAGAATATCGCCGTCCCAAGGAAGAAATAGAAGCGGTTAAAGCGGAGAGGCGCAGGTATGAGGAGGCAGCACGGCGATGCGGTTGGAAGCCGGAAAAGCAGCCCAAAAAAATTATTGGGGGGGTCTAGAAGGGAGAATAGTTATGCCAGGTAGGAGACCTGCGCAAACTCCCTGTGCTCACCGTTGGGCTAGAGAGACTGGGCAGGCACCGTGTTATGCTATGGAGCGCACGGTGTTTTCAGTGCGGGAGCATAGCCCGGTGCGGCACATACCTGTTCTTCCTATTGGCCGGGCTAGAGTGGGCATCGAGCCAGGTAAGCTTGGGCAGGCTCGGTGCTCAAGAGCTCCAGTGCGCCTGCACGGTCCGTACTATCCAGAGCCACCTCTACACACCAGTCCTCCGGTAGCAGCTCCCCGCACCAGGCTTCCTGTGCGTGTCCTCACGCCAGTACCACCAGTTCCAGCACCACGCACCAGGCCTCCAGTGCGCCTCGCCTGTTCAGCGCAGCCAGCGCTTTTCTCCTCTCCTGCGCTGTTGGAGTCTCCCGCCTGTTTAGCACTGCCAGAGCCTTTCTCCTCTCCTGCGCTGCCGGAGTCTCCAGTCTGCCCAGCGCCGCCAGTGCTCCCAGTCTGCCCAGCGCGGCCAGTGCTCCCAGTCTGCCCAGCGCGGCCAGTGCTCCCAGTCTGCCCAGCGCGGCCAGTGCTCCCAGTCTGCCCAGAGCGGCCAGTGCTCCCAGTCTGCCCAGCGCCGCCAGTGCTCCCAGTCTGCCCAGCGCCGCCAGTCTGCCCAGCGCCGCCAGTGCCGCCAGTCAGCCCAGCGCTGCCCGACAACCAGTCTCTTCCAGATCTGCCCGGCAACCAGTCTCTTCCAGATCTGCTCGACAACCAGTCTCTTCTAGATCTGCCAGCCAGCCAGGATTTACCGGAGCCTACTACCTGCCTGAGCTTCATCTCAGTACTGGGCTTCCTCTCAGTGCTGGGCTTCCTGTCAGTACCGGGCTTCCCCTCAGTACTGGGCTTCCCCTCAGTACCGGGCTTCCCCTCAGTCCCGGGCTGTTTCGGTCCCGAGCTGCCCCTCTGTCCCGGGCTGCCCCTCTGTCCCGGGCTGCCCCTCTGTCCCGAGCTGCCCCTCTGCCCCGAGCTGCCCCTCTGTCCTGAGCTGCCCCTCTGTCCTGAGATGCCCCTCTGTCCTGAGATGCCCCTCTGTCATGAGCTGCTCCTCAGTTATGTGGGGATCTGGGTGAGGACTATAAGGCCATGGTCGGCGGAGAAGGTGGATTATCCCAGGACGTGAAGGGGAGGAAATAGGACATTAATGGAGTGGGGTCCACGTCCCGAGCCAGAACCACCACCATGGACAGACACCCACCCGGACCCTCCCTATGCTCTTGAGGTGCGTCCGGGAGTCCGCACCTTTAGGGGGGGGGGGGGGTTCTGTCACGCCTTGGTCATTGTATTTTGTGTTTTTGTTATATGTTTGGGTAGGCCAGGGTGTGACATGGGTTTATATGTTGTGTTTCGTATTGGGGTTTGTAATATTTGGGATCGCGGCTGATTAGGGGTGTTGTTAGGCTTGGCTGCCTGAGGCGATTCTCAATTGGAGTCAGGTGCTTATCGTTGTCTCTGATTGGGAACCGTATTTAGGCAGCTTGAGTTTCGCTTTGTATTTTGTGGGTGTTTGTTCCTGTCTCGGTGTAGTAGTCACCAGATAGGCTGTAATTAGTTTCACGTTTCGTTTGTTGTTTTCGTATTTCAGTTATTTCATGTACCGTTTTCATTCATTAAAGTCATTAGTAACCTACATGCTGCATTTCGGTCTGACTCTCTTCTTACAACAGACGAACGGCGTTACACTATCATTTAGATTAGTATTGTGGTGTAACTACAAGGTTGTTGATCCATCCTCAGTTTTTTCTCATCACAGCCATTAAACTCTGTAACTGTTTAAAATCACCATTGGCCTCAAGGTGGAATCGCCGAGCAGTTTCCTTCTTCTCTGGTAACTGAGTTATATATATGTATATTTGTAGTGAGTGACTGGATGTATTACTACACCATCCAAAGCATTTTGAATTACTTCACCGTGCTCAAAGGATATTCAATGTCTACTAATAGGTGCCCTTATTTGCGAGGCATTGGAAAACCTCTCTTGTCTCTGTTGTTAAATCTGTGCTTGAAATTCATTGCTTGACTGCAGAGGGACCTTACAGATAATTGTGTGTGGGGTACAGAGATTGGATAATAATAATCGATGAAAATGTATGTGACTTAAGCAACATTTTACTCCTGAACTTATTTAAGCTTGCCATAACAAAGGGCTTGAATACTTATTGACTCAAGATATTTCAGCTTTTCATTTTTTATTAATTAGTTAAAATTTCTAAAAACATAATTTCACCTTGACATTTTGGGGTATGATGTGTAGGCCACAATCTAAATGTAATCAATTTTAAATTCAGGCAGTAACACAACAAAATGTGGAAAAAGTCAAGGGGTGTGAATACTTTGTCGAGTGTTTGTGTTCTTTTGCCCATCTTAATCTTTTCTTTTTATTGGACAGTCTGAGATATGGACTTTTCTTTGCAACTCTGCCTAGAAGGCCAGCATCCTAAAGTCGACTCTTTTCTGTTGACGTTGAGACTGGTGTTTTGCGGATACTATTTAATGAAGCTGCCAGTCGAGGATGTGTAAGGCGTTGTCACGCCCTGACCATAGTAAGCTGTTTATTCTCTATGTTGTTTGGGGCGTGATACTGACTAGGGTGGGTCATCTAGGTTTTTTGTATGTCTATTTTGGCCTGATATGGTTCCAAATCCGAGACAGCTGTTTATCGTTGTCTCTGATTGGGGATCATATTTAGGTAACCATTTCCTCATTTGTGTTTGTGGGATCTTGTCTACATTGAGTTGCCTGAGTGCACACCAGTAGCTTCACATTTTGTCTATGCGTTATTGTTTTGGTGAGTTTCAGTTTATTAAAAATATGTGGAACTCTATTCACGCTGCGCCTTGGTCTACTCATTACGACGAATTTGACAGGCGTCTGTTTCTCAAACTAGACACTTTAAAGTACTTGTCTTCTGTGAGCAAAATTGCACGATTACGTTATAATACTTTTATTGCATGGTTGTTTTATGCAAAAGAATAGAGGGTTCTTACAACTCTTGTGTATGTGTGAACTGAAAGTGGGCCTCTGGGAGATGACTCTGACAGGAGATTTACAATGTCCTTTGTGTGTTAACCTAAAGAGACCGCATCCCAGAGCATGAGTTAATGTTTTTGTTGTATAATGTACCAGGGAGAGATGACCCAAGGGCCAGACCTTAGTCTCTACACAAAGAGAACTGTTTTTACAGCAGATACTGTCTGCTGTGAATTATAAGTATTTTTCATACAAATCTTAACCTTGGGTGGGCCTCCCGGGTGGTTTGAGGGTGCTGTACTGCTGTGCCACCAGAGACTCTGGGTTCGCGCCCAGGCTCTGTCGCGACCGGGAGGTCCGTGGGGCGACGCACAATTGGCCTAGCGTCATCCGGGTTCTCATCGCGCACCAGCGACTCCTGTGGTGGGCTGGGCGCAGTGCGTGCTAACCAAGGTTGCCAGGTACACAGTATTTCCTCCGACACATTGGTATGGCTGGCTTCCGGGTTGGATGCGCGCTGTGTTAAGAAGCAGTGCGGCTTGGTTGGGTTGTGTATTGGAGGACGCATGACATTCAACCTTCGTCTCTCCTGAGCCCGTACGTAAGTTGTAGCGATGAGCAAGATAGTAGCTACTAAACAATTGGATACCACGAAATTGGGGAGAAAATGGCGTAAAATTTTAAAAAATAAAGATAAAAATCTTAACCTTGTGACCCACTCCATACATCTGTTGTTCGTCATAAGAGCGTCTGCTAAATGACTTAAATGTAAATGTAATGTAAATGTCATGTAGACTGAAAGGGGTGTATCTTGGCTATAAAAGACCTTTGTCTTGGGGCTCTCAATGACTCATCTGAGGGTGATTCGTCGACCAGCCATCATTATCGTAGAGCACTCAATCGATGTATGTTGTATTGACCTGTTCCTTTATTAATAAGTGAATAAAGATTTTGTTTAAATATTACTCTGACTTGTGTGATAAATTTGTCTCTCCTCATTTGATTGTAAAGAAATTAACCACCACACCTCTTGCTCAGTTGTGCACCGGGGCCTCCCACTCTTTCTGTTCTGGTTAAAGCCAGTTTGAGCTGTTCTGTGACTGGTGTAATACACAGCATTGTACGAGATCTTCAGTTTCTTGGCAATTTCTCGCATGGAATAGCCTTCGTTTCTCAGAGCAAGAATGGACTGACGAGTTTCAGAAGAAAGTTCTTTGTTTCTGGCCATTTTGAGCCTGTAATCGAACCCACAAATGCTGATGCTCCAAATACTCAACTAGTCTAAATAATTGCTGCTTTAATCAGAACAAAAGTTTCCAGCTGTGCTAACATATTTGCAAAAGGGTTTTCTAATGATCAATTAGCCTATTAAAATGATAAACTTGGATTAGCTAACAACGTGCCATTGGAACACAGTGATGGGTGCTGATAATGGGCCTCTGTGCCTATGTAGATGTTCCATAACAATCATCTGTTTCCAGCTACAATAGTCATTTACAACATTTACAATGTCTGCACTGTATTTCTGATCAAATTAATATTTTAATGGACAAAAATTTTTGAAAATTTTTCAAACCTTTGAACGGTAGTATATAAAGAAAATGGCAAGCATCCAATCAGTATCAGCCATGGTACAAGGCCTATTGTAATTTTTAGAAGACAAAATAAGAACACACTATATATACAAAAGTATGTGGACAACCCTTCAAATTGGTGGATTCGGCCATTTCGGCCACCTGTTTTAAATATATATATTTCACCTTTTATTTAACCAGGTAAGCTAGTCGAGAACAAGTTCTCATTTGAAACTCCGACCTGGCCAAGATAAAGCATAGCAGTTCGACACAACATCCCAGAGTTACACATGGAATGAACAAAACATAGGTAATAATACAGTAGAAAAAGCAAACAAAGTCTATATACAGTGAGGTCAAATAAGGGAGTTAAGGCAATACATAGGCCATGGTAGTGACGTAATTACAATATGGCAAACACTGGAATGGTAGATGTGCAAAAGATGGATGTGCAAGTTGAGATACTATATGCCTATTTAAGATAGTGAGGAAGGCACTTTTAAAGAATAACCAGGCATCCTCTACTGTCGGGATGAGGTCAATGTCGGTCCAGGATACCCCGGCCAGGTCGATTAGAAAGGCCTGCTCACAGAAGTGTTTTAGGGAGCGTTTGACAGTGAGGGGTGGTCATTTGCTCACAGACCCATTACAGATGCTGTTGCTGACAGGTGTATAAAATCAAGCACACCGCCATGCAATCTCCATAGACAAACATTGGCAGTAGAATGGCCTTAAGAGCTCAATGACTTTCAATGTGGAACTCCCAAACTGCCTCTGGAAGCAATGTTAGCACAAAAATTGTTCGTCGGGAGCATCATTAAATGGGTTTCCATGGCCGAGCAGCCACACACAAGCCTAAGATCACCATGAGCAATGCCAAGCGTCGGCTGGAGTGATGTAAAGTTTGCCACCATTGGACTCTGGAGCAATGGAAACGCGTTCTCTGGAACGGACTAATCTTGGTTTGGCGGATTCCAGGACACTGATGTTGGCCGATTAGGCCTGGCTTGCAGTCAGCGTTCCAATTCAACCCAAAGGTGTTTAATGGGCTTGAGGTCAGGGCTCTGTGCAGGCCAATCAAGTTTTTCCACACCGATCTCAACAAACCATTTCTGTAAGTACCTTGCTTTGTGCATGGGGGCATTGTCATGCTGAATCAGGAAAGGGCCTTCCCCAAACTGTTGCCACAACGTTGTAAGCACAGAATTGTCTGGAATGTCATTGTATGCTGTAGTGTTAGGATTTCCCTTCCCTGGAACTAAGGGGCCTAGCCCAAACAATGAAAAACAGTCCCAGACCATTATTCCTCCTCCACCAAACTTTACAGTTGACACTATGCATTCGGGCAGGTAGCGTTCTCCTGGCATCTGAATAAACGTCCGTCAGACTGCCAGATGGTGAAGTATGATTTCACTCCAAAGAACACATTTCCACTGCTCCAGGGTCCAATGGTAGTGAGCTTTACATCCCTCCAGCCGACTTAGGCTTGTGTGCGGCTGCTCAGCCATGGAAACCAATTTCATAAAGCTGGCGAACAGTTCTTGTGCTGGTGTTCTGATGTTCTGTGAGCTTGTGTGGCCTACCACTTTGCGGCTGATCCGTTCTTGCCCTTAGAGGTTTCCACTTCACGATGAAAGCATTTACAGTTGACTGGGGCAGATCTTGCAGGGCAGAAATTTGATGAAGTGACTTGTTGGAAAGGTGGCATCCTATGACAGTGCCCCGTTGAAAGTCACTGAGCTCTTCAGTAAGGCCATTCTGCTGCCAATGTTTGTCATGGAGGTTGCATGGCTGTGTGTAAGATGTTATACACCTGTCAGCAACGGGTGTGGCTGAAATAGCCAAATCCACTCATTTGTCCACATACTTTTGTGTATATAGTGTACCATCTGTGCATAATTGGCTATACTCTACATATAAGCATCTTATGGCGATGACTATCTCAGATGACCATGAAAGTCAGAAAGCTCCAATACAGGTAGTGTGTGTGTGTGTGTGTGTGTGTGTGTGTGTGTGTGTGTGTGTGTGTGTGTGTGTGTGTGTGCGTGCGTGCGTGCGTGCGTGCGTGCGTGCGTGCGTGCGTGCGTGCGTGCGTGCGTGCGTGCGTGCGTATTGGCATGCTTAAACTGCGAAGGGATATTGTAGATGATGCCTAATTAGGTAGTTAGGTGTCAGAGCTGTGACCTGAGTTATGAGAGGGAGACTTTGTCTGCCCTCCTCGGGGTGACTTTGGCACCTCTACTCCACAGAGCCCACAATGCTCAGCAGAGTGACAGGTAATCCGCCTAACCCCAACACACACACCCCAGGACAGGAACCGATGTCAGCCATGTGTTGGTTCTCCTTCCAGTCCCCAACACATTTTTTTTCTGACCTTAAAGTTTTTTTGAATTCACATCCCATGTCATTGGTATGGTATTTCTGCCTAAACCTCAAATGAATAGAAAAGATCAGAGCTGAATAAAATCCTGAATTTGCACCTCTTATCTTTACCATTCTCTTTGGATTGAATCATATGGATCTACATAACAGGTTGCCTGGGACATGGACTTGTTGCACTACACTACAGTTTTGATGTTGAAAACATCTCAAAGTGAGCAGCACCTCCAACGTTTGGTAAGGCACCTCAGTCATCTATCTCTGACTTTGTCCAAGCACAGTTCAACACTGACACCTGTCGGGAAAAGTCTGTAATCTGTTGCCCAGAAATTGTTTTTCCTTTCCTGCGTTAGTAAGTGCGCACAATTGTACAAACCGCATATGTAACAACTTTATGACATAATATTATTACATATAAATCTAATATAATATATATATATATATTTTAAATAACGAATTATGTGACTGAAAGTCCAATAAAGATACAGCAACCTTTCATATCATATACCAGTGTGTTTTTACATGGCACATTTTACACAACAGCTAATTTCATAATATACTATGAAACCGCTTAGCTATTATTATCTTCTGTGTATATTATCTGTCTAATCGGATCACAAGGAACTGCATGTTGCACGGGTGTTCTGCACGGTCATAGTTATCTTCCGTACACAGACGGGCGGAACGATGTGGGCAGAATCTTGTTGTAACGCAGTTCGGCATCTGCAAGGAATATGACGGATTCTGCTTCATAAAGAACACACGTAAGTGCAATGAATATGCGCCTCGAATAACAAACTATTGGCATAAAATACTTATGATGTTATTCCCTTGTCGTCAGTGCCGATTTTAGAATGGAAATCTTGGTGGGGCAAAAAACAACAACATGTGGGATGCAATTCCAGCAAAGCCACTACACAACCCAAAACAACACTAAACAATACATGAATTGCACTATAATGGTGACAAATGTTTCCCACAAACTGTTAGAGCCTACATAAAGCTGTCCCAACAGCAGAGTCCCAAAACCTCACAACTGCTACACCTGGCTATCAACGGAGCCTTGTCTTGCCGCGAAAGAGTTCATTCTGTCTCTTTTACGGCCTTTAAAAAAAACATAGCTGATATGTCTGATTTGGTTAATCCTCCTGTTGTGTTCGTTTCATGTTCATTAATTCTGTGTTCCCGGTCCAAATTGCCGCCCAATTATAGCTGATTATAAATCCATAATAATAAATATATGATCACCTAATGTTGTGTTAGATATTTTGATAAACTTAAGTTATTGTGAACATTACAAGTTTACAAAAACATTACAACTTCCATTTGCTATTTATGGCCTGTGGGCCTCATTGACCTGAGCTCATAAAACTCGTTTTTGAGTAAAATAAACACATCATGTATGGATTATTTTGACTTTAACAAATTCTCAGATGAAACATATTGTGATATTTATCACAGACTACTTTGTGTCCAAGTTTAATAAGGACTCTCTCCTCTTCTCCAGTGTCATGATCAAAGATATGATCAAGAGCCTCACATACAGTATATCGTTTGGTAATTGTGTTGCCACATAATTAATTGTGAGCAAGACCCCAAAAAAGCTTTATATACAATAGCTGCAAGAAAAGTTCTATATATTGTTGAAACAATGTTGCGAATGCTTGTGAGAATGCCACAGGTGTGTTTCCCTGGGGGAAAGATTCTATTGGGAAAAGGTTCCCGTGGGGGTTGCCATGGAAGCCAAGAAGTGCCCTTATTTGGGTGTAGGGCCTGATCAGAGCCTGTACTGAGGTGTGTGTGTGTGTGTGTGTGTGTGTGTGTGTGTGTGTGTGTGTGTGTGTGTGTGTGTGTGTGTGTGTGTGTGTGTGTGTGTGTGTGTGTGTTCTTAGCGCTCTGGGAGGAGGACACATCCGTGATGTGGAGGGGCAGTCCCGGGAGGAAGAGCAGGAGTTCAAGGTGTGATCCATCTGTGACATGTGTGCTCAAACACATCCATGTGCTGGGAGGAGAAGTGTGTCCATCTGATGAATGGGCATGCCGAACTCAATTTCTAGAAGGATACAGAGGAGAGAGAGTTAGGTTAGCGGTGCGGAGTCTCAGAATGACTAGTACACTAATTGTAGTCTCACCCATCTCATTCTGAGAGAGAATGACTGGGAACACCATGGAGAGAAAAGGTACTGGTCAAAGTTGTTGTTAAATCAAAACACCCAAAATTTTATGAAAATCATCAAATGTAGCAAACGAGGATCGGATGTCGTCGATCTTCTTTTCAAAATGGTTGACCAAGTTTTGTGTGTTCAGATCTCAAGCCACGGAGCGGGAGGGGAGGACCGAGCCGGCCTGGAAGATAGGGGACATAGAGAGTCCCAGGAGATAGGTTGGAGAAGGTTTGAGCACGGGGGAGAGAGAGCGAAGGTTGGGAGGATACCATATACAGTGTGGGAAGTGTTGGTGAGAGCGAGAGGAAAAGGATACAAAATAAAAGTTGCACAGCATCTAGTAAAGATGAGGTCGAGCGTATTGCCTTTTAGTAGGGGGGGAAAATCATCAGAGAGGAATGAGTCAAATGTGTTTTGTGTGTTCAGTTAAATAAAACACCCAAAATTTTATGAAAATCATCCAAATGTGTTTTGTGTGTTCAGATGCCCTGTGTGGACAAAGTCATGGAACCATATGACAATTAAATTAACTACATTTTTCAGAGAGAGAACTTTAAATCGGTCCAATTCGACTGGAACACAGCAGGAGGGTTAAACAAGTGTGGTTTCTACTGACAATTGATGTATAAACTATGGCAAAAGTGGACCACAAGCAGAAAAGGGGCAATCTGTCATTTCGATTAAGACATTAATGAGCGAGCTAGGACGGACGTAGTAAATATAACTGTTTGTTCAGCACTTTTGAAATATAAAGCAAACAAAATTAACAACATGGGCCATTCTTACAGTGTTCTCCCTGTACAACAAGTCAGAACCATAGGATAAATAAAGGGGGCATGTAAACAATGAAAGCTCTTACAATATTCACTGATTACATTTCTCTTAAACAGGTTATAGGCTACATGTGCACCACCAAGTCAGAACAGTAGGCAAAATTAAGAGTGGAAAATAGACCAAATTATTAGGGTGAGGCACATGGGCTACTAAAAGCTTACTACACAACGTACACTTAGTATTACTTTCTTAGCTACAGTATACATATCTCCCTGGCATATTACATCATTTATGCAGCAGCATACAAGACATTAGACTCACCTTGTTGTGCTGTGCTCACTTGAACAGGAAGGTGGCGTGGCGGTCCTTCGTGGGCAAATTTGATCATCAAACTTTTTCATCAATGTCTGGCATTCTCTGGATTTATGGTGCTTTCAAGACAACTGGGAACTCAGGGGAAAAAATGGTAGAATCATAATAACGTCGGTAATGTTCAGGTTGTAGCTCTAGAAAGATGCCGGAGTTCCAAATGTACAATTCCGAGTTGGATGAAAGTTCAAGTTCACGTTTTTCCCCGAGTTTCCAATTGTCTTGAACTCACAAAAGTCAGATTTTGCATTTCAGAGTTAACAGTTGTTTTGAGCGCGGCACAAATCATGCTTCATTGACAGCATGGCCAATGTTGAATGTTTATAATTTTAAAACTAGGAAAAGAGCCACTCCACCACACAGCCACTCCACTGAATAGCAGGCTAATGATTGCTTTGTAATAATTGCAGTTAGCCACTGATTCCTTCCAAACCACTCATTGTTGAATTTCATATTTCCAACATTTCCAATGTTTATGTCCAATGGCCCCAATACATTTTATCTATAATTTCTCTTCATATGACAAGGATTAAAAAGGATTTGCAAGTAGATTGCATTTTGGATCTGCCTTACTCAAGAAAAAAAAAAAAAAGACCATGTTTATATACAGCGTTATTAACTAAATGATGTGTATATGTTTTTTTACATGGTTTGCAAACTGATATGTGACACGTTTAATGCCAAAATAGACAAACATTGGCAGTAGAATGGCCTTAATGGACTCTTCCGGGACTCTTCCGATGGCATTGAGGAGTACACCACATCAGTCAACCAGAAGCCATGGATTACAGGCAACATTCGCACTGAGCTAAAGGGTAGAGCTGCCGCCTTCGAGGTGCAGGACTCTAACCCGGAAGCTTACAAGAAATCCTGCGATGCCCTGCGAAGAACCATCAAACAGGCAAAGCGTCAATACAGGGCTAAGATTGAATCATACTACACCGGCTCCAACGCTCGTCTTATGTGGCAGGGCTTGTAAACTAATACAGACTACAAAGAGAAGCACAGCCGCGAGCTGACCAGTGACATTTTCAACATGTCCCTGATTGAGTCTGTAATACCAACATGTTTCAAGCAGACCACGATATTCCCTGTGCCCAAGAACACAAAGGCAACCTACCTAAATGACTACAGACGCGTAGCACTCACGTCCGTAGCCATGAAGTGCTTTGAAGGGTTGGTAATGGCTCACATCAACACCATTATCCCAGAAACCCTAGACCCACTCCCATTTGCACTCCGCCCAAACAGATCCACCGATGATACAATCTCTATTGCATTTACATTTACATTTACATTTAAGTCATTTAGCAGACGCTCTTATCCAGAGCGACTTACAAATTGGTGCATTCACCTTATGACATCCAGTGGAACAGTCACTTTACAATAGTGCATCTAAATCTTAAAGGGGGGGGTGAGAGGGATTACTTATCCTATCCTAGGTGTTCCTTAAAGAGGTGGGGTTTCAGGTGTCTCCGGAAGGTGGTGATTGACTCCGCTGTCCTGGCGTCGTGAGGGAGTTTGTTCCACCATTGGGGGGCCAGAGCAGCGAACAGTTTCGACTGGACTGAGCGGGAGCTGTACTTCCTCAGTGGTAGGGAGGCAAGCAGGCCAGAGGTGGATGAACGCAGTGCCCTTGTTTGGGTGTAGGGCCTGATCAGAGCCTGGAGGTACTGAGGTGCCGTTCCCCTCACAGCTCCGTAGGCAAGCACCATGGTCTTGTAGCGGATGCGAGCTTCAACTGGAAACCATTTGGAGAGAGAGGAGGAGCGGGGTGACGTGAGAGAACTTGGGAAGGTTGAACTCCAGACGGGCTGCGGCGTTCTGGATGAGTTGAAGGGGTTTAATGGCACAGGCAGGGAGCCCAGCCAACAGCGAGTTGCAGTAATCCAGACGGGAGATGACAAGTGCCTGGATTAGTACCTGCGCCGCTTCCTGTGTGAGGCAGGGTCGTACTCTGTGGATGTTGTAGAGCATGAACCTACAGGAACGGGCCACCGCCTTGATGTTGGTTGAGAACGACAGGGTGTTGTCCAGGATCACGCCAAGGTTCTTAGCGCTCTGGGAGGAGGACACAATGGAGTTGTCAACCGTGATGGCGAGATCATGGAACGGGCAGTCCTTCCCCGGGAGGAAGATCAGCTCCGTCTTGCCGAGGTTCAGCTTGAGGTGGTGATCCGTCATCCACACTGATATGTCTGCCAGACATGCAGAGATGCGATTCGCCACCTGGTCATCAGAAGGGGGAAAGGAGAAGATGAATTGTGTGTCGTCTGCATAGCAATGATAGGAGAGACCATGTGAGGTTATAACAGAGCCAAGTGACTTGGTGTATAGCGAGAATAGGAGAGGGCCTAGAACAGAGCCCTGGGGGACACCAGTGGTGAGAGCGCGTGGTGAGGAGACAGATTCTCGCCACGCCACCTGGTAGGAGCGGCCTGTCAGGTAGGACGCAATCCAAGCGTGGGCCGCGCCGGAGATGCCCAACTCGGAGAGGGTGGAGAGGAGGATCTGATGGTTCACAGTATCGAAGGCAGCCGATAGATCTAGAAGGATGAGAGCAGAGGAGAGAGAGTTCGCTTTAGCAGTGCGGAGCGCCTCCGTGATACAGAGGACAGCAGTTGAATGACTAGTCTTGAAACCTGACTGATTTGGATCAAGAAGGTCATTCAGAGAGAGATAGCGGGAGAGCTGGCCAAGGACGGCACGTTCAAGAGTTTTGGAGAGAAAAGAAAGAAGGGATACTGGTCTGTAATTGTTGACATCGGAGGGATCGAGTGTAGGTTTTTTCAGAAGGGGTGCAACTCTCGCTCTCTTGAAGACGGAAGGGACGTAGCCAGCGGTCAGGGATGAGTTGATGAGCGAGGTGAGGTAAGGGGAGAAGGTCTCCGGAAATGGTCTGGAGAAGAGAGGAGGGGATTGGGTCAAGCGGGCAGGTTGTTGGGCGGCCGGCCGTCACAAGACACGAGATTTCATCTGGAGAGAGAGGGGAGAAAGAGGTCAGAGCACAGGGTAGGGCAGTGTGAGCAGAACCAGCTGTGTCGTTTGACTTAGCAAACAAGGATCGGATGTCGTCGACCTTCTTTTCAAAATGGTTGACGAAGTCATCTGCAGAGAGGGAGGGGGGGGGGGGGGGGGGGGGGGGGGGGAGGAGGATTCAGGAGGGAGGAGAAGGTGGCAAAGAGCTTCTTAGGGTTAGAGGCAGATGCTTGGAATTTAGCGTGGTAGAAAGTGGCTTTAGCAGCAGAGACAGAGGAGGAAAATGTAGAGAGGAGGGAGTGAAAGGATGCCAGGTCCGCAGGGAGGCGAGTTTTCCTCCATTTCCGCTCGGCTGCCCGGAGCCCTGTTCTGTGAGCTCGCAATGAGTCATCGAGCCACGGAGCGGGAGGGGAGGACCGAGCCGGCCTGGAGGATAGGGGACATAGAGAGTCAAAGGATGCAGAGAGGGAGGAGAGGAGGGTTGAGGAGGCAGAATCAGGAGATAGGTTGGAGAAGGTTTGAGCAGAGGGAAGAGATGATAGGATGGAAGAGGAGAGAGTAGCGGGGGAGAGAGAGCGAAGGTTGGGACGGCGCGATACCATCCGAGTAGGGGCAGTGTGGGAGGTGTTGGATGAGAGCGAGAGAGAAAAGGATACAAGGTAGTGGTCGGAGACTTGGAGGGGAGTTGCAATGAGGTTAGTGGAAGAACAGCATCTAGTAAAGATGAGGTCGAGCGTATTGCCTGCCTTGTGAGTAGGAGGGGAAGGTGAGAGGGTGAGGTCAAAAGAGGAGAGGAGTGGAAAGAAGGAGGCAGAGAGGAATGAGTCAAAGGTAGACGTGGGGAGGTTAAAGTCGCCCAGAACTGTGAGAGGTGAGCCGTCCTCAGGAAAGGAGCTTATCAAGGCATCAAGCTCATTGATGAACTCTCCGAGGGAACCTGGAGGGCGATAAATGATAAGGATGTTAAGCTTGAAAGGGCTGGTAACTGTGACAGCATGGAATTCAAAGGAGGCGATAGACAGATGGGTAAGTGGAGAAAGAGAGAATGACCACTTGGGAGAGATGAGGATCCCGGTGCCACCACCCCGCTGACCAGAAGCTCTCGGGGTGTGCGAGAACACGTGGGCGGACGAAGAGAGAGCAGTAGGGGTAGCAGTGTTGTCTGTGGTGATCCATGTTTCCGTCAGTGCCAAGAAGTCGAGGGACTGGAAGGAGGCATAGGCTGAGATGAACTCTGCCTTGTTGACCGCAGATCGGCAGTTCCAGAGGCTACCGGAGACCTGGAACTCCACGTGGGTCGTGCGCGCTGGGACCACCAGATTAGGGTGGCCGCGGCCACACGGTGTGGAGCGTTTGTATGGTCTGTGCAGAGAGGAGAGAACAGGGATAGACAGACACATAGTTGACAGGCTACAGAAGAGGCTACGCTAATGCAAAGGAGATTGGAATGACAAGTGGACTACACGTCTCGAATGTTCAGAAAGTTAAGCTTACGTAGCAAGGATCTTATTGACTAAAATGATTAAAATGATACAGTACTGCTGAAGTAGGCTAGCTGGCAGTGGGTGCGTTGTTGACACTACACTAATCAAGTCGTTCCGTTGAGTGTAATAGTTTCTGCAGTGCTGCTATTCGGGGCTAGCTGGATAGCTAGTAGTGTTGTTTACGTTACGTTGCGTTAAAGAACGACAATAGCTGGCTAGCTAACCTAGAAAATCGCTCTAGACTACACAATTATCTTTGATACAAAGACGGCTATGTAGCTAGCTATGTAGCTAGCTACGATCAAACAAATCAAACCGTTGTACTGTAATGAAATGAAATGAAAATGTGATACTACCTGTGAATGCGACCGGGTTGTGAGTCTATTCGGTAGACGTCGGCTAGCTGTTGGCTAGCTGTTGGCTAGCTAGCAGTGTCTCCTACGTTAAGGACGACAAATAGCTGGCTAGCTAACCTCGGTAAATTAAGATAATCACTCTAAGACTACACACTCTAAACCTAAACTACACAATTATCTTGGATACGAAGATACAAAGACAGCTATGTAGCTAGCTAACACTACACTAATCAAGTCGTTCAGTTGAGTGTAATAGTTTCTCCAGTGCAGCTAATCAGTGGACGTTAGCTAGCTGGCTAGTGAAGACTACGTTAGGACGGCGAAATACGATAATTACGCAATTATCTTTGATACAAAGATGGCTATGTAGCTAGCTGAGAAGAAATTGCTAAGATTAGACAAGATTAGACAAATCAAACCGTTGTGCTATAATGAAATGTAATGAAATGTAATGAAAAAGTTATACTACCTGCGGGAGCGAAGTGCCGATGCGACCACTCGCTCCAACCCGGAAGTAACACCTGCACTCCACACTGCCCTTTCCCACCTGGACAAAAGGAACACTTATGTGAGAATGCTATTCATTGACTACAGCTCAGCGTTCAATACTATAGTACCCTCAAAGCTCATCACTAAGCTAAGGATCCTGGGACTAAACACCTCCCTCTAAAACTGGATCCTGGACTTCCTGACAGGCCTCCCCCAGGTGGTGAGGGTAGGTAGCAACACATCTGCCACACTGATCCTCAACACTGGAGCTCCCCAGGGGTGCGTGCTCAGTCCCCTCCTGTACTCCCTGTTCACCCACAACTGCACAACTCCAACACCATCATTAAGTTTGCAGACGACACAACAGTGGTAGGCCTGATCACCGACAACGACGAGACAGCCTATAGAGAGGAGGTCAGAGACCTGGCCAGGTGGTGCCAGAATAACAACCTATCCCTCAACGTAACCAAGACTAAGGAGATGATTGTGTACTACAGAAAAAGGAGGACAGAGCACGCCCCCATTCTCATCGACGGGGCTGTAGTGGTTCCTTGGTGCCCACATCAACAACAAATTAGAATGGTCCAAACAAACCAAGACTGTCGTGAAGAGGGCACGACAAAGCCTATTCCCATGACAAAGCCTATCCCCCCCATTTGGGATGGGTCCTGAGATCCTCAAAAGGTTCTACAGCTGCAACATCGAGAGCATGTGATGACTGGTTGCATCACTGCCTTGTACGGCAATTGCTCGGCCTCCGACCGTAACGCACTACAGAGGGTAGTGCGTACAGCCCAGTACATCACTGGGGCTAAGCTGCCTGCCATCCAGGACCTCTACACCAGGCGGTGTCAGAGGAAGGCCCTAAAAATTGTCAAATAACCCAGCCACCTCAGTCATAGACTGTTCTCTCTTCTACCGCATGGCAAGCGGTACCGAAGTGCCAAGTCTAGGACAAAAAGGCTTCTCAACAGTTATTACCCCCCACCCCTCTTTTTACGCTGCTGCTACTCTCTGTTTATCATATATGCATAGTCACTTTAACTATACATTCATGTACATACTACCTCAATTGGGCCGACCAACCAGTGCTCCCGCACATGGCTAACTGGGCTATCTGCATTGTGTCCCACCCACCACCCGCCAACCCCTATTTTATGCTACTGATACTCTCTGTTCATCATATATGCATTGTCACTTAAACCATATCTACATGTACATACTACCTCAATCAGCCTGACTAACCGGTGTCTGTATGTAGCCTCGCTACTTTTATAGCCTCGCTACTGTATATAGCTGTCAGGATTTGGCCAGTGTTGTTCCGGTTTTTGGTCACTAGATGCCCCCATTGTGCCTTTTGACCTTTTGTTTTCCCTTGATCCCCATTATTATTTGCACCTGTGCCTCGTTTCCCCTGATTGTATTTAAACCCTTAGTTTTCCTCAGTTATTTGCTCTGTGTTTGTATGTTAGCACCCAGCCCTAGTATTCTGTGTACTCTTGTTGATCCCGGTGGACTCTCTTGTGGAATTCTGTTTTTTGTTCTTGTTTATTTATTTTTGAGTATCTTTTGAGGCTTTTTATGCTATACCTACCACCTTGTGGATTTACCTTTTGAGGTTGTGGAGTTACATGTTTTCCTGAAGGACTTCACTTTTTTACTTCATTAAATACACTGTCTCAAGTACTGCTGTGTCTGCCTCATCTTCTGGGTTCTGCCGACTATTCGTGGCTCAGTTGGTTAAGTGACTGTTTCTCACTCCGGAGACCCGGGTTCGTAACCGGGTCCTGACAATAGCCTGTCTTTTTACTGTTGTTTTATTTCTTTACCTACCTATTGTTCACCTAATACCTTTTTTGCACTATTGGTTAGAGCCTGTAAGTAAGCATTTCACTGTTGCATACACCTGTTGTATTCTGCGCACGTGACAAATAAACTTTGATTTGATGTTGTGTAGTTGGCAGAGGACACTACATCATTTGATATTTGGACAGGGAAAAGGGCATGTGATATTTGAATGGTTGCATGATGAAAATGTAAGGCCATTCCAGAATTTAGTGGCAGTATTACAGCAGAGATGTAGGCTACAAGTAGTACTCATATATTCAATTTGTCAAATCAAATATTATTTGTCACATACACATGGTTAGTAGATGTTAATGCGAGTGTAGCATAATGTGAAATGCTCCAAGAATGATATGGCTATTTGATGTGGATATTGCTCTTGTTTGCATTATAGTGCCATAGTTGAACTTAATATAGTTACTATGAATATATGAAAAAACTATGTAATTACAATGTGTAGTATTAATAGTATGTAATAACAGCCTCAACGCCTCTTCCAGCTCTACAGGTCCAACATGCCTCTTGGCGACATGAGGACACCCCTGCTGTCCAACTCATTTGACACCCCAGAGGAATCCCTGCCCTGTGACCTGGGAAACCCCACAGTGGGCATCCTAGGCTCAGGTGATTACTCCCGCTCCCTGGCTGTGCGATTAGTTGCCTGTGGTTATAGGGTAGTGGTCGGCAGCCGTGACCCAAAGCATATAGCCACCGGACAGTTTCCTGATGGGGTTCAGCTTCTCACACAGCGGGAGGCGATGGTTGGCACAGAGAAAGTTGTCTTTGCTGCTCTCTACCCTGAACACTACCACACCCTGGTGGGGTTGAGGGATGTACTGGCTGGGAAGGTGCTGGTGGATGTGAGCAACGCCACCAAGCTTAACAGTGGAGAGCCGTCTAACGCTGAGAGGCTGGCAGAGCTGTTCCCAGAGAGCAGAGTGGTGAAGGGCTTCAATGTGGTCTCAGCCTGGGCCCTACAGACTGGAGCTCATGACGGCAGCAGGCAGGTAAGAGAGTAATCATGTATATACTGTACATACAACTCCACACATTGTATACAGTGGCAAGAAAAATAATGTGAACCCTTTGGAAATACCTGGATTTCTGCATAAATTGGTCATCAAATTTGATCTGATTTTCATCTAGGTAACAATAATAGACGAACACAGTCTGCTTAAACTAATAACACACAAAATAATTATACATGTTCATGTCTTTATTGAACCCGCTGTAAACATCACAGTGCAGGGTGGGAAAAGTATTTGAACCCTTAATAACTGTTTGACCCTCCTTTGGCAGCAATAACCTCAACCAAACGTTTTCTGTAGTTGCGGATCAGACCTGCAAGGTCAGGAGAAGTTCCTCTTTACAAATTTGTTTCAGTTCAGCAATATTCTTGGGATGTCTGGTGTGAACTCTTCTCTTGAGGTCATGCCACAGCATCTGAATCGGGTTGAGGTCAGGACTGCCTGGGCCACTCCAGGAGGCGTATTTTCTTCTGTTGAAGCCATTCTGTTGTTGATTTACGTCTGTGTTTTGGGTCGTTGTCCAGTTGCATCACCCGACTTCTGTTGAGCTTCAATTGGCAGACGGATAGCCTAACATTCTCCTGCAAAATGTCTTGATAAACTTGGGAATTCATTTTTCTGTCGATGATATCAAGCTCTCCAGGCCCTCAGGCAGCAAAGCAGCCCCAAACCATGATGCTCCCTCCACCGTACTTTACAGTTGGGATGAGTTTTGATGTTGGTGTGCTCTGCCTTTTTTTCTCCACACATAGTATTGTGTGTTCCTTCCAAACAACTCAACTGTAGTTTAATCTATCCACAGAATATTTTGCAAGTAGCTCGCTGGAACATCCAGGTGTTCTTTTGCAAACTTCAGATGTGCAGCAATGGGTTTTTTTGGACAGCAGTGACTTCTTCCGTAGTGACCTCCCATGAACACCATTCTTGTTTAGTGTTTTACGTATTGTAGACTCGTCAACAGAAATGTTAGCATTTTCCAGAGATTTCTGTAAGTCATTAGCTGACACTCTAGGATTATTTTTAACCTCATTGAGAATTCTGCGCTGTGCTCTTGCAGTCATCTTTGCAGGACGGCCACTCTTCGGGAGAGTAGCTACAGTGCTGAGCTGTCTCCATTTACAGACAATTTGTCTCACCGTGGACTGAGATACTTTGAGAGATACTTTTGTAACCCTTTCCAGCTTTATGCAAGTCTTCTGAGATCTGTTTTGTTGAGGCATGGTTCACATCAGGCAATGCTTCTTGTGAATAGCAATCAGGCAATGCTTTTTGTGAGTGTTTTTTATAGGGCAAGGCAGCTCTAACAACATCTTCAATCTCGTCTCATTGGTTGGACTCCAGGTTAGCTGACTCCTGACTCCAATTAGCATTTGGAGAAGTCATTAGCCTAGGGGTTCACATACTTTTTACAACCTACACTGTGAATGTTTAAAATATGTATTCAATATAGACAAGAAAAATACAATAGTTTGTGTGTTATTGGTTTAAGCACATAATGTTTGCCTATTGTTATGACTTAGATGAAGGTCAGATCAAATGTGATGACCAATTTATGCAGAAATCCAGGTAATTCCAAAGGGTTCACATACTTTTTATTGCCACTGTATGTAGTTATAGACTTAGCACACCAACAGGCACTCACCCACACAATGTGAGCCTCAATTTCTCCTAATCAGTCCTCTCCCCCCTGCCCCTCCCAGGTCCTGATCAGCAGTGACTGCCCTGAGGCCAAGAGAACTGTGATCCAGCTGGCTCGCTGTATGAGTTTCCTGGCAGTGGACATGGGAGGCCTTGCTAGCTCTAGGCACGTTGAGGACGCCCCCCTGCGCCTCTTCCCATCCTGGGGCGGCCCCCTAATGGTCACCTTCCTCCTCATCCTTTTCTTCTACGGCTACAACTTCCTGCGTGGTGTTCTCATGCCCTATCTGTCCCGGGGGCAAAACAACTTCTACCAGCTACCCCTGGAGACGGTGAACAAGACGCTACCAGCAGTGGCCCTGGTGATCCTGGCGCTGGTCTACCTCCCGGGACTGTGGGCTGCCGCACTGCAGCTGGTCCGGGGAACAAAGTACAGCCACTTCCCCGGCTGGCTGGACCGCTGGATGGGGAGACGCAAACAGCTAGGCCTGCTGAGCTTCCTATGTGCCGGGCTGCATGCAGTCTACAGTATGTGTCTGACCCTGCGCAAGGCTTCCCAATACAGGCTGCTGGATGCAGCGTACAGACAGGTGAGTGGTTGGAGTCAGTTGAACAGGTTGAACTCATAGGTAGTTGAACATCTATAATCCATCAGTAGGGGACTATCCAAATAAAATGTTACCAACCGTGGGTGGTGATGTCACTGCTGTGGAGCAGTAAGCCGGGGCTGCATTTTGAACTCTCTATGAGTGTGAACTAGACGTGACAGAGTGTGGCTGAGGCCTAATTAACAGACTGACTCCGTTAAGAGCTGCTTCTTGGGGGCAGGATGCTCTCACGCATCCAGCTCTCCCATAGAGCGTTGTTCACAAGTGGGAGAAGGCAGTGCACGCTCATTAGTTGATCCACAGATTAAGTGTTCCTCTCACACTTTTCTCACAGTCTCCCAATGCTTTTAACTGCATCAGCGAATCATTTGGTTTTACACTAACCGGTCTTTGTGCCCCTTCAGGTGAAGGCAGGAGTGGAGCATTCCTGGGAGGAGCCTCAGGTGTGGAGATCGGACTTTTATCTGTCCTCTGGCATTCTGGGACTTGGTGTTCTGACTCTTCTGGCCATCACATCTCTACCCTCGGTGGGTAACGCTCTCAGTTGGAGAGAGTTCACTTTTGTACAGGTGAGTAGCTAACAGCACGATACTTGACACTTTTGTATGCACCTGTAGTTTATTGCAACATTTTGAGCGGTTTTCTATCATGTCTCCAGTCAGGGTTGGGGTACGCTGCCTTGACTCTCTCCATCATGCACACCCTCTTCTTCAGCTGGGACTTTGCTTTCTTCTCATTTGCTTACCCTTACTACATGCCCCCCACATACCTGCTGGCACTGATCCTGCCCTGTCTGGTCCTGGTGGGTCGGCTCTTCCTGGCACTGCCCTGCCTAGCGTTCAGATTGGCAAAGATACGTCGAGGCTGGGAGAGTCCATGCCACCACCCTCCTCAGACCCAAGAGGACACAGCCAATGGCGTGCTGCCCAGGGACTTAAGTGGTGATGTGTGACGGTCCAATCAAGTAGAGACTCAGTGCAAATCCATTTTCTAGCTCTGATGAAAGGGATGATTTGTTGTACATATTTTGTCTGACACACACTATGGCACTTTTTAATGCAACTTCATTTTTAAATCCAAATAAGAAACAAACTCAAGAAAAGTGTTACTATTTTTCTAGAAACTGAAATACTGAAAGGTTACCTCACAAGTCCAATATACAACTACCTTCTGTTATGATAAAATGCTTTGTTTAACTGGGTTAAGAAACATGAACAGAAATATGTATCACTTTCACTGAGTATCATAGCAAGACATTTCATATTTGACTAGACCTCCAAGCTTCTCTTGGGTAAAGTGAAGAAGGATGTGACTACTTTCTGGTCAATTTCAGCATGTTCTAATCTCCAAACCCACTATTCGACAAGATTTACCAACCAGAAGTGCCTGTATTGAGCCTCAACTGAGAAGCTGCACTTGACCCTGAAATAGGAAAAAAAAATTAGACAGAAGTCTGTATAAGGATTAGTGTTAGAGACCTAGTTAATACGGTCCGTCTTTGTTGTTCAGCTGTGTGTTACTGCGCTGTCGCTTCCAGACAGACAATCTGTGTGCAGTGTTGTGGAATATCTTGAGTCAAATATTTCCAGATACCGGAACTTGTGAATTCAATTTAGACTTTATTACAAATGCAACAGAGCCGAGCCTTTCCATGGAAAATACTAAATTCTCTAATCACAGAGTTCTGACTTTATATTTTTTCCCGTCTTTACATTGCACATATAGTCACTCCTTGTATGTACATGAACAACTCCTATTTGCCTTATAGTTCTCCCATCTTTGCATTACGTATAGAATCCACTCCCTCTATATGAAAATAACTCCTCTTGACATTTCTCCACCATTATCTTTCCATCTCAGTTCTTGCTTGTTAATGCCCACATCTGACAGCTGAATAGGTTATAATGGTAGCAGGCCCTGGAAATACTTCACTGTACTTATGCAATAAAGCTTTTTAGATGAATCATTTCAAACCAGTGATTTAATTTGGAATCATGTTTACAGTAATAAAAAACAGGTCTTACAGGAAACTAGTAAGTACAAAGAAAATCCATGTACAACCATAATCAACACCACCAAATAAATGGAAAGTGCATTTCAGTGGAGAGGCAAAAACATGTTTTATATATAAAAATGGCATGTTAAATTAAAATACTCAAACTTAGGTCTGAAGGCACATGTCACCCCCCCCCAATCTTCCATCCATGTGTATCCTCCATGTCAGATCAGAATCCTCTCTTCCGTGGTGAAGTGGGGGATGAAGGCCAGTAAACACCCTTACCACCAGGCCGGTTGGGGGTTGGCTTTAAAGAGCTTATAATCCTCTTTCCTGAAGAAGGCCAATTCTGTTTCATTTGCTGAAAAAAAAAAAAAACAGGAATAAAATAAGACCCTTCACTTTGACAATATTTAAATTACCAAGATGTTGCCTGAATGCAGTTCCAACTCATAAAATACACACAAACAGTCTGAATACTTATGTAAATAAGGTCTTTTTTATTTTTAAAACACTTGCAAAAAAAATAAGTCAAGGGGTCTGAATACTTTCCAAATACACATACAGTACTAGTCAAACGTTTGGACACACTCATTCCAGGGTTTTTCTTTGTTTTTTACTATTTTTTAAAATAGTGAAGACATCAAAACTATGAGCCAACACATGGAATCATGTAACCAAACAACTAAAAAAGTGTTAAACAAATCCAAATATATTTTATATTTGAGATTCTTCAAAGTAGCCACCCTTTGCCTTTGACAGCTTTGCATTCTCTCAACCAGCTTCATGGGGGAAGGGGACTATTCCTAGAGCTCCCCGCCCAGCCAAACTGAGCAATTGGGGGAGAAGGGCCTTGGTTAGAGAGGTGACCAAGAACACGATTGTCACTGACAGAGCTATAGTTCCTCTGTGGATAATCTTGTTTCTCATGGTCTAAGAGTCCTTCAGGTGCCTTTTGGCAAACTCCAAGCAGGCTGTCATGTGCAATTTACTGAGGAGTGTCTTCCGTCTTGCCACTCTACCATAAAGGTCTGAGTGGTGGAGTGCTGCAGAGATGGTTGTCCTTCTGGAACGTTCTTATATCTCCACAGAGGAACTCTGGAGCTCAGTCAGAGGGACCATGGGATTCTTGGTCACCTCCCTAACCAAGGCCCTTCTCCCCCGATTGCTCAGTTTGGCCGGGCAGCGAGCTCTAGGAATAGTCTTGGTGGTTCCAAACTGCTGCAGAAATGTTTTGGTACCCTTCCTCAGTTCTGTGCCTCGACAAACTTGTCTCAGAGCTCTAAGGACAATTGCTTCAACCTCATGGCTCAGATTTTATTTTTATTATTCCATTTTAGAATAAGGCTGTAATATAACAAAATGTGGAAATAGTCAAGGGGTCTGAATAATTTCCAACGGCACTGTATAATGTAGATGTATAGCGGTATGCCCCAGGAAGACCCCCATCTAACAGGTACAAGACCCCATCTAACATGTACAAAAACAAGATGACTATACCAATGCCCGCATCTCTTAGGGTTAGTCCATCTTGCAGAATAAGCTTGTCATCATCCTCCAAACTCATCACCAACTCATTCGTCTGTAAACAGAACATTTATTATTTTGACTGGCTTTGTAAAACACAATTATTTAGAATAGACAATGGGAGAGATTCAACAGGCGTATTGATATAACTACTGAGTGTATATGTCAGGTGTCAAGGAGGATACCTTTGCTCCATGTGCCTGGTGGATGATCTTCATTGTGTCTTCAAATGACACATTATGTAGAAGTTAAGACATATCAATATACTGCATGTATCAAGAATGCATGCCAAATGGGTCCAACAATGTTTAGTGAAGGATAACCTTGAAATGTTGCGGGCATCATTCTCAGAAGATAGACTCCTAAACCCTACCATTAATATTAAATGTCTATGGCACAGGTGTCAAACTCATTCCACAGAGGGCTGAGTGTCTGCAGGTTTTCACTTCTCCCTTGATTGATGCATTATGGTCACTGGAACTCTCCACACCTGGTTGTCTCTGGCTTAATTGAAAGGAAAAACCTGCAGACACCAGACTCTCCATGGAATGAGTTTGACACCCCTGGTCTAGGGGCAGCACCATACGGGGCAATGCCAATGGTAGGGTAGCCGATAACTCAAATCCACGACTGGACTGGAGCCCCGACGTCACAAAATTAAGTTACAAAAAAAATATTTCATCACCCAAAGAATAGCCAGCAATTACAAATTACATTGTTGTTTGTAATTGCGTGCTATTCTTTTGATGCTGAAATAAGGTCATTTTTTAATTAAAAACGTAATCGTATGTAACGTCGGAGCTCCAGTCTGCCCACACTAATCACAGCTATTTGGAAGTAAGCAGCAGAAGCCACTACTAAAAATGCAGCCATAACTTACCGTAGCCAAAATTCTTGAAGGGGGGTGGTAAACCGGCTCTCATGGTAACTTCTAAAAGGGACAAATCAACATGTATGGAATCAGAAAGGCAGATGATGGAATGTTGAGTAATATTTTTCATAATGTCGGGCGTTCACTCACGGCAATTCAAGAGGCAATTCGGGGCAATTCAAGAGGGTGGTAGAGGTTGGCTCTCGAAATGAATGTAAACGTAATTTTCTTTGCCCTGTGTCATTATAAATGACAAATAATCAGCCTTTTCTACAATATAACTTTAATATACTTGTACTTGATAGTGTTGAAATAAGAACGTTAATTTGCCGTAACCATTGCAAGTTTAGACTACACCGCTCTTGGATGCATCTCATATTTGGTGTTGTGAGGTGATCCTTGACTTTCATTGCCTGTAACCGCAGGCGTTGAGAGGAGCCGCTTCTATGGCATTTTAATTGGAAATAACACACATACACACCATTTTAATAGCGGATTTAATTTCGAAAAATGCCATGTTTTCAGCCACTAGCCGGTCAGTTGAGGTTCGAAGTTAGCCGCGGAGCAGCACCAGAGTTATATTGAGCAGTTACCACTTTTTGATCATGCATCTAATGACATTCCATTCACTCTAAACATGCTAAATTCCCAGAGTAAATATATGGTTCAAAAGTTACCGACTATGGTAGAGACATGGTGTTTGGCCTATTGTTTTTCTGACTGAATGTTCTAGTGCATTAACATATTTATATAAACCTTGAATTAATTATGTTATGGGTGAACACCCTACATAATGTTTAGCTAGCTACCAAAAAGATAAATCATACTTACCATTTTTCACAAACTGGATAAATTCCTGGACCGTTTGATCTAAATTCACGCCACTAAATACAACTGGCTTGAAATTTCGGTGCTCAAAAGACCTTACCAAGCGAACAGTTAGGACTGCCTCGCTGGACATACTGTAGCTGGCAAGCTAGCGTTAGGTGACTGTTTACTTCTCGCTAGCAAAGCAAATGTCTCTTTACAGTGAAATGTCGACACTGCAACCCTTTAAGCATATATTGATACTCATACTAATTTAGAACCCGAGCCGAACCTTTATTGCTAGATACTGGTAAAGATTTGTCTGTTCTTAATAAAGTTTCAACAAATAAACACGCGCTTCCGGGATGACGGCCCTTCCGCAAGAGAAGAGCAAACGAATTTGTGCTCAAAATGCTCAGACTCGATGTGTTGATATGTCTATAATTTCAATATATATATTTGTTCACATAACCTCTGATTAAATATTTAAATATGTTCTTGATAAATACGAATACATATTTTACTTGCCAGTAAATCGTTTTTGTCTATGTTTTGTGTCATACTATTCAAATAGTTAAAATATCTGAATTTACTTAGTTTTCTTTATGGCCACTCTATTATAGGGACCCGAAGGACTACTTAAATCGTCTGTAAATTGGATACAATGCTTTTCCGTTAATGCAGTTCATTATATTTTACTTCTTGTGAAAACGTTATACAAAAAGTACATCTTCATCTGGTACTTATTAAGAGCAACCACATGGTGTGTAAGACATCATCCTAAACCTGCAGCTGCTAGGTTACTTTCCTGGCCAACCTGACAACAACAATTCATCCCTGGTCTATCTAACGTTCCCTCGTGACTGTTATGAGACTCAATAGACAAGGGATGTTCAAATGCTATGGCAGCACCTGCTTGCCAAAAGCACATGATATGGCATATGATATAAGGCTGCCTGAGGGGGAAAGGGAAATAAAGGGGAGGATTAGAACCAAAAATATATCTGATTGGTTTTGATAGCGGGTAATACAGGGAGGGACAAAGGGCATACCAGTTTGTAATATAGGCCAACGTGGCAGACACCATAGTAGAGATACATATTTAATTATGTGGCAAGACACACACATCCCCATGCCCTACTTTAGTGGGACCACTCGTAACAATGAATTGAGAGCTTTGATTGGTTATCTTTACTCACCCCAACCAACAGCGATGTTGCGTGAAGTGCCACTCATTGAATCTACCAATGGAATTGAGGGGGCGGTATAGCCTCAAGCAGTAACGAAAAGCGAGCATGAACAGTCTACCACAGAGTTTCTAAACCCAGAGGACCAACAACAGGATACTTCCGGGAACGCTTCGCGAAGCAAACTCGACAGACCAGACCGGGTTCTGTAAGGTCAATGAGATAAGTGAAACATTCTTCCTTAGTTGTTCATTTTCTCGATTTCTAAAAGGCACAACCTAGATTCTTGCCAATGTCTTAAGTAGCTGAACATGTTATTACTCCAACCTCGTGAATGTGACAATCTGACACGTTTTCTTTTTATATACAAACAAAAAAAGTACAAATTAAACACAAATAAACAGAAACGCAACATAACCACCATACTTGATACACAACACAATATGGCCACACCTGTCCACGAACACACACAAATACACAGTAGCTTCCACTTACAATACACAAACATACTGTACATTAAATTCCCCTCACATAGAAATGTCATACTCCTCAAGATGGTCAAAATAAGGCTTCCAGACTTTATCGAACACATCCATTCTCTGCACAACCTTATAAAACACTGAATCTAGTGGAATGTAACTACAACTCAGGAGGCTGCTGAGGGGAGGACATCTCATAATAATGTCTGGATACCGTTTCCCCTCCAGCCATTACCACAAGCCTGTCCTCCCCAATTAAGGTGCCACCAACCTCCTGTGAACTACATAGTTCAGCCCTCCCGTTTGTTATTGAAGGTGAGTATGATGCTTTTGTAACAGTATAATTTTAAACCGTCCCCTCGCGCGAACCAGGGACCTTCTGCACACATCAACAACAGTCACCCTCGAAGCGTCGTTACCCATCGCTCCACAAAAGCCACGGCCCTTGCAGAGCAAGGGGAAACACTACTTCAAGGTCTCAGAGCAAGTGACGTAACCGATTGAAACGCTATTTAGCGCGCACCGCTAACTAAGCTAGCCGTTTCACATCCGTTACACTTTCCAAATTATAGCTATACATTTTGGTGCAGCAATTAGATCTAGGTTACAAAACTTTCTTTGATATTGGTCACCAATATTTACCTTTCCCAACAGACATAGTCATGGAGATGGATGGATATACATTCCTAAACACAATGATGTGATAGCACAGACATTAACCCAAAATGGTGTCAGTTTGTCACAGGTCCACAGCATATGTAATAGGGTTCCTTTTGGGGGTTTTACATCTCCAACAGAGATATGACATTACTGGGTGCATTACATGCATTCTGTCCGGAATGTAGTAAATACTATGGATTATCTTTAGTTGCAATCATTTATGTCTAAATGTAACAGTGTCACATCCGTCCCTGTCCTCGCCCAACCTGGGCTTGAACCCGGGACCCTCTGAACACATCAACAACTGCCTCCCACTAAACATCATTACCTATCGCTGCACAAAAGCTGCGGCTTTTGCAGAGCAAAGAAAACGGAAGTTACGAATGTAACTATGGTTCTACGAATACCTGGAGGTCATCACTACTTCCCGCCTTGCCAGAATTGATCCGAGAGGGGCATTTGTAGTCAGGTAGGTTCTCTTCCTCCACGGCTGCAGAGTAGAGTAGCACACACTTGTCACCCAGATTTGGGTGTTTCTGTCCCGCTTGAAGTCCAAGCAGAGGTCATTGAACCACACGCGGTGGTCTTAAAGACAGCATAACAGTGTCACCATGGAGGCCGCCGTGTGCTTGCCCATTAATTGTTGGAACGTTCGTACCCTCACCAATGCGTTCAACTGGAATTGTTGCAGAAGAAAAATAATGATGTCCACTCACATGCCCTCATAGTGCGGGAGTTCAGAGCCATGCCAATAAAGGTGACCTTTTGACCTGGTGTGAAGTTACTCTTCGTTGTTCACGGTAGACCCAGTGCGGCCTTGGAAGGCAAACCGCAGAAAATGCTGCATCCCTGTCTGGGGCTGGCAAGCACCTGAGTTAGGCTGGTGTTAGGGCCAAGGGCGTGTATAGGGCTGGGCCGAATGAGAGCGGCCAGGTTCACCCGTGTCAGGCCTCCCTATGACATGACTCTGTGATGCCTGGTTTTTGGGCTGAGGGATCCATAGCAGTGTAGCCTGACTCAGCTGTGTTCGATGGACTGTTCATCCACAGGGCCAAAAAGCAGTCCGGGGACCACTGGTAGCTTTCTCAGCATCTGTCTGGAGTCACCGGACATTGGGGCTTTGGCGAGCCAGACCTGATAACGATAACTACGGTGAACATCTGTCTGCCTAGCTCTCTGGTTATAACGCAAACGCTTGAATAGATGCATCTTTCAGGTTGCAGAGGTCGAGGTCTGCATGCCGGCTGGAGCATTCTGTTCTAAGGGTCATCAAGCTCTAGCCTAGCTAAGGCCGCACACAGGACAGCACATAGTGAGGCAGAGCTTTCTTTTGACTCTGTGTGATCAGAGCCTCGGAATGACTCCTCTGACCCATATTTAGCGTTGAAACTGAATGGGTCCACAACACTGGTTGGCACCTCCATGTTGGGTGTGTCATCATCCTGGTCACTAAAGTGCCGGTTGGATGCCCGAGTGGAGAGCAGTTCATCATCACGGCTATCTGAGTCCTATGTCGCGTCCCATATGCTGGAGGGAGTGCTAGAGGGCCATGACTAGGGGGCTTGAAGGAACGCAAAGTAGTTCTTTGCTGCCTTATCTCAGAGGATAAGGAATCAACCTTTCTAGTGAGGCTCTCAACTTTTTCACAAGGGGGCCAGCATGGGTTTTGTGGGATTTCCCTCTTTTGGTGGCCCTGGATGGATCCTGGTGAACAACGCCGGATGCTGGTAAATTATCTGTGAAAACCAGACCCTCAACTCTGGCTAGCTGCGCTTCCCTCACTTTCATAAGGCAGGATGGCGCAGTTAATGCAAGTCTCAGAAAGGGCCTCACGCAGCTGGCCAACACCTAGGTAGGCGGGGCACAGGTCATGACCATCTTCTACTTGTAATTCAGCTCCACAAGAGGAGCAGCCATGCATGGCCAGCATCATGGAGATATGGTGTTCTCTCAGCTCAGAATGTAAAATACTCATTATTTTACAAATAAATATTTCTTATGCAATATACAAGTGAATCAAATTAACTAATCTAATACTAACCGGTGACTGTATTACAACAGCTACCATAATACGCAGTAAAGGTAGAGAGCTACAATAATATGGCGGGAGTTGTACAGATTAGTAAGCCAAGCTGACAACACACAGAGGCAGCTAGGTTGAGTTGGTAAACTAGCTACAGTTGAAGTCGGAAGTTTACATACACTTAGGTTGGAGTCATTAAAACCTGTTTTTCAACCACTCCACAAATTTCTTGTTAACAAACTATAGTTTTGACAAGGCAGTATGGACATCTACTTCGTGCATGACACAAGTAATTTTTCCAACAATTGTTTACGGACAGATTATTTAATTTATAATTCACTGCATCACAATTCCAATGGGTCAGAAGTTTACATATACTAAATTGACTGCATTTAAACAGCTTGGAAAATTCCAGAAAATTATGTCATGTCTTTAGAAGCTTCTGATAGGCTAATTGACATCATTTGAGTCAATTGGAGGAGTACCTGTGGATGTATTTCAAGGCCTACCTTCAAACTCAGTGCCTCTTTGCTTGACATCATGGGAAAATCAAAAGATATCAGCCAAGACCTCAGAAAAAAACATTGTAGACCTCCACAAGTCTGGTTCATACTTGGGAGAAATGTCCAAATGCCTGTAGGTACCACGTTCATCTGTACAAACAATAGTACGGAAGTATAAACACCATGGGACCACACAGCCGTCATACCTCTCAGGAAGGAGACGTGTTCTGTCTCCTAGAGTTAAACGTACTTTGGTGAAAAAAGTGTGAATCAATCCCAGAACAACAGCAAAGGACCTTGTGAAGTTGCTGTAATAAACTGGTACAAAATTATCATAAAACACGGGACGAGATGTTAAAAACTGTCCATTGTGCCAATAGATGGTATGCACTCACATGAGATTTGCCGTGATGTTGCCCGAGTGGCAAGGGAGGTTTATTTCTTAGACTGGGTTAAGATGTCGATTTTGGGACACATCCTCAGTAGTGTGCCTTCAAATCAGTGGGTGTTTTGGCCTTTGATCACTAAACACTCACCAAAGGTGGCCAGCTAAAGGGTGATCAAGCATTCATTAGCTTGTGTCCCATGCCCAATTAAGATTTCCCACGGGACAATGCAAGGCAGGGGCGTCCACTTCCCTGAGCCAGCCCTACTGCTGACTGCATACCTCATATGTCCTCCTCAAGTTGGAGGGATCTGAATTGGGTTCTCAGGTGGGGGTGTGGGGTCATGAAGTTATAGCCCAGCAAGGGTCCTTCCGTTTGATCCAGATCCACTGGCTGCCTCTTTCAGCTGCTTGAGAAACTGCTCTGACGGTCTGCTGCAGAGCCTGTCCATGGATTCCAAGTTCTTTCAGCAACCTGATGGTGGAAGGAGCCACGAATCCTCTGCATCCCACTTCAACTGGCCAGACTTTTGCATTCTAGCCACGCTGAGTTGCGTCTGAGGCCAACTCTGTGTAACGCAGTTTCTTACGCTTGTAGGCATATTCAACAGAGTTTTCCCACGGGACTGTGAGCTCTATGATGTACACAGCCTTTCGTGAAGGGGACCAGGGTATCATGTCTGGCCTAAGGTTGGTAGAAGCAATCTCAGGTGGAAAAATGAGTTGCTGACCAATATCGACAAGCATCTTCCAGTCCCGGGCCATGGCTAGGTGTCCAGTTTCTGGCTTCGTAGGAGGATGCTTGGGCCTTTTCTGTCCCTCCCGGATGAATGTTGTTGTTTTGACAGGATTGCTTGTTTTTGGAGGTAATGAATTGGTTGCACTCCTTGGTCTCGAGTGCTGCAGCCAGGCTCTTGAGGACCTGATTGTGCATCCAGGTGTAGCCATGCTCTTCCATGCTGGATATTCCCCACAATGTCTTGGTGTCTCAGGGCTGATATTGCTTGCTGCACAGCCTTGGATGATGTCCATTTCCGTCCAGTTTGTAGGGGAGGTGCAGCCTTGCAAATGGTCTGGTCTTTGGAGTCCTTCAATGTCATCTGAAGTCTTATTATTATTATTATTATTATTATTATTATCTGAAGTCTTAAAGTATCTATATCCACAGTAAAACGAGTCCTATATCGACATAACCTGAAAGGCCGCTCAGCAAGGAAGAAGCCACTGCTCAAAAACTGCCATGAAAAAGCCAGACTACGGTTTGCAACTGCACATGGGGACAAAGATCGTACTTTTTGGAGAAATGTCCTCTGATCTGATGAAACAAAAATAGAACTGTTTGGCCATAATGACCGTTGTTATGTTTGGAGGAAAAAGGGGGAGGCTTGCAAGCCGAAGAACACCAACCCAACCATGAAGCACAGGGGAGGAAGCATCATGTTGTGGGGGTGCTTTGCTGCAGGAGGGACTGGTGCACTTCACAAAATAGATAGCATATAAATGGCATCATGAGGTGGAAAATTACGTGGATATATTGAAGCAACATCACAAGACATCAGTCAGGAAGTTAAAGCTTGGTCACAAATGGGTCTTCCAAATGTACAATGACCCCAAGCATACTTCCAAAGTTGTGGCAAAATGGCTTAAGGACAACAAAGTCAAGGTATTGGAGTGGCCATCACAAAGCCCTGACCTCAATCCTATAGAACATTTGTGGGCAGAGCTGAAAAAGCGTGTGTGGGCAAGGAGGCCTACAAACCTGACTCAGTTACAGCTAACTTCAGACCACGTGTAACCACACCATCCCAGGATCTCCAAAAAACATCTTCTTTACTTGCGAGATGGTCTGAGACGAGCCACTCGGAGGGCTGATGAAACGGGGTTTGTACAAACAAACAATTTCTGCACAAACTGTCAAACAGTCTCAGGGAAGCTCATCTGCATGCTCGTCATCCTCACCAGAGTCTTGACCTGACTGCATTTCGGCATCGTAACCGACTTCAGTGGGCAAATGCTCACCTTCGATGTCCACAGGCATGCTGGAGAAGTGTGCTCTTCACAGATTAATCCTGGTTTCAACTTTACTGGGCAGATGGCAGACAGCGTGTATGGTGTCGTGTGGGTGATAGGTTTGCATCGTTGTGAACAGAGTGCCCAATGGTGGCGGTGGGGTTATAGTTTAGGCAGGCATAAGTACGGACAACAAACACAACTGCATTTTATCGATATCAAATTGAATGCACAGAGATACCATGATGAGATCTTGAGGCCCATTGTCGTCCCATTCATACGCCGCCATCACCTCATGTTTCAGCATGATAATGCACTGCCCCATGTCACAAGGATCTGTACACAATTCCTGGAATCTGAAAATGACCTAGTTCTTCCATGGCCTGCATACTCACCAGACATGTCACCCATTGAGCATGTTTGAGATGCTCTGGGTTTATGTGTACAATAGCGTGTTCCTGTTCTAGCCAATATCCAGTAACTTAACATAGCCATTAAAGAGGAGAGTCTGATCAACTCTATGCGAAGGAGATGTGCCACGCTGCATAACACAAATGGTGGTCACACCAGATATTGATTGTTTTTCTGATCAATGCACTTACCAATGAGACACTGCGGACCCTCATGATGACTTCAGATTTTTTTTGTGGCCCCACTCCCATTAAAGTTGCTTACCCCTGATCTAGCTCAATCTTTTTGGGATGGGGCAGCATTTTCACTTTTGGATGAATAGCGTGCCCAGAGTGAACTTCCTCCTACTCTGTCCCAGATGCTAATATATGCATATTATTATTAGTATTGGATAGAAAACACTCGGAAGTTTCTAAAACTGTTTGAATGATGTCTGTGAGGATAACAGAACTCATATAGCAGGCGAAAACCTGCGAAAAATCCAACCAGGAAGTGGGACATCTGAGGTTTGTAGTTTTTCAAAGCTTGGCCTACCGAATACACATTGAGATATGGATAAAGTTGCACTTCCTATGGCTTCCACTAGATGTCAACCGTCTTTAGAAACTTGAATGAGGATTCTACTATAAAGGAGGGGCTCATGAGTCCTCTTTGAGTCAGTGGTCTGGCAGAGTGCCTTGGTCTCATGACGCGCGCTCCCGACAGAGTTACCTCTCGTTCCAGTGCTTTTCTTCAGACAAAGGAATTCTCCGGGTTGAAACATAATCAATGTTTTCTGTTAACATCCCAAAGATTGATTCCATACATCGCTTGACATGTTTCTAAAGGACTGTAACGGAACTTTTCGAGTTTTTGTCTGGACGAAGTGCCTGCGCCTCATGAAGATGGATTACTGGTCTGAACACGCTAACAACAAGTGGCTATTTGGACATAAATGATGGACTTTATGGAACAAATCAGTAATTTGTTGAACTGGGATTCCTGGGAGTGCCTTCTGATGAAGATCATCAAAGGTAAGTTCATATTTATGGTGTAATTTCTCTTTGTTGACTCCAAAATGGCGGATATTCCTCTGGCTGTTTTGGGTTCTGAGCGCCGTTCTTATATTATGCTTTTTCCGTAAAGTTTTTGTGAAATCTGACACAGCGGTTGCATTAAGGAGAAGTCCATCTTTAATTCTCTGAATAACACTTACCAATGTTTATTTATCAGTATTTCTGCAAAATCACTGGATGTTTTTGAATCAAAACATTACTGCACGTAACGCACCAATGTAAACTGAGATTTTTGGATATAAATATGCACATCATCGAACAAAACATACATGTATTGTGTAACATGATGTCCTATGAGTGTCATCTGATGAAGATCATCAAAGGTTAGTGATTCATTTTATCTATATTTCTGCTTTTTGTGACTCCTTTCTTTGGCTGGAAAAATGGCTGTGTTTTTTTGACTTGGCTATGACCTAACATAATCATATGTTGACACGATGGGTAGATTAACAAGATGTTTATCTTCATTTGCTGTATTGGACTTGTTAATGTGTGAAAGTTACATATTTCTAAAAAATATTTTGGAATTTCGCGCGCTGCCTTTCTGCTAGCGGAACCCCTGCCCTAGAAAGGTTAACCCTTTTCAGACATAGATCTGCTCAGTCTACTGTAAGGTTGCTGCCATTTTCTAATGACACTGTACAGGAACCTGTCCATCATATAACTGATTTAACTTGGGAGCAGCAATTTTCATGTGCATGTTTAGCTGACTTTAATTGCATATTTTGCTTCCCCTCCATCCAGGTGGATTTTGATAAGGCTGCTGAGGAGGTGAAGCAGCTGAAGGCTAAGCCAGCAGATGTGGAGATGCTCAGGGTTTACGCTCTGTTCAAACAGGCCAAAGTGGGCGACGTCAACGCCAGTAAGCCAGTCGGCGTCCTTCCAGTGCTTTGTGATACCCCTCCATTCTAGAAGTCTCATTGTATAGTCAGTTGATTGTGTGTGTTTTTCTTTGTTTCTGAAGCTTGTCCTGGGGTGCTGGATTTCACTGGGAAAGCCAAATGGGATGCCTGGGAGAAGGAGAAAGGTGTGTTTCCTGTAGCCCTTCCTCATTTAGCCTGTAGAGGGCACTGCTCAAATCAAACTTTATTTGCCACATGCGCTGAATACAACAAGTGTAGACTTTACTGTGAAACACTTACTTACAAGCCCATAACCAACAGTGCAGTTCAAGAAGAAGAAAATATTTACAAAGTAGGCTATAATAAAAAGTAACACAATAACGAGGCTATATACAGGGGGTACCGAGTCAGTGTGCAGGGGTACAGGCTAGTTGAAATAATCTGTACATGTAGGTGGGGTGAAGTGACTATGCATAGGTAGCAAACAAACAGAGTAGCAGCAGTGTACAAGAGGGGGGTCAATGTAAATTGTCCGGTGGCAATTTTTATGAATTGCTTGGGGGTAGAAGCTGTTGAGGAGCCTTTAAGTCCTAGACTTGGCACTCCGGTACCTCTTGACGTACAGTAGCAGAGAAAAGTCTATAACTTGGGGGACTGGAGTCTCTGACAATTTTATGAGCTTTCCTCTGACACCGCCTATTATATAGGTCCTGGATGGCAATAAGCTTGGCCCCAGTGATGTACTGGGCCGTTTGCACTACCCTCTGTAGCGCCTTACGGTCAGATGCGGAGCAGTTGCCATACCAGGCAGTGATGCAACTGGTCAGGATGCTCTCGATGTTGCAGCTGTAGAACCTTTTGAGGATATGGGGCCCATGACAAATCTTTTCAGTCTCCTGAGGGGGGAAAAGGTTTTGTCGTGCCCTCTTCACAACTGTCTTGGTATGTTTGGACCATGATAGTTCGTTGGTGATGTGGACACCAAGGAACTTGAAACTCTCGACCCGCTCCAATACAGCCCCGTCAATGTTAATGGTGGCCTGTTCGGCCCGCCTTTTCCTGCCTCTTTGTCTTGCTCACATTGAGGGAGAGGTTGTTGTCCTGGCACCACACTGCCAGTTCTCTGACTTCCTTCCTATAGGCCGTCTCATTGTTGTCAGTGATCAGGCCTACCACTCTTGTGTCATCAGCAAACTTATGATGTTGGAGTTGTGTTTGGACACCCAGTCGTGAGTGAACAGGGAATACAGGAGGGGCCCCAAGTACACACCCCTGAGGGGCCCAAGTGCACACCCCTGAGGGGCCCCAGTGATAAGGATCAGCGTGGCAGACGTGTTGTTGCCTACTCTTGTCACCTGGGGGTGGCCCGTCAGGAAGTCCAGGACCAGTTGCAGAGGGAGGTGTTTAGTCCCAGAGTCCTTAGCTTAGTGATGAGCTTCACCTAAATTAGGGGATCAGTGTTACACAGCTGTGGATCTCCTTAGCTCAATGCATTTACACTGTCATAAAGTATACTGGTTGAGACAGACATTTCTTAAACAGTAGCTCATTGTTAACTAAATGGGTTTTCCTTTTCTTACTTGACTCCCATAGGGAAGAGCAAAGAGGATGCCAGGAAGGAGTACATTGCCTTGGTAGAGGAACTGAAAGCGAAGTACGGAGTCTAAGAAATGACTGACCGGGCCGCCCGCTGGCAGTGTAGAACCTTGACCTCTGTGGTCAGCCCACACCTCGTGCCTTAATCCCAACGAGTATGCCCGTTTCTATAAAACCTGGGGAAAATGCATATATCAAATCCTTTGTAATTCAAGCGGTGCACTTGGTTTAGCTGAGGTATGTGCAAGGGTGGTTGGAGTTTGCATTTTATGGACTATTCAAATGGTTCCATTGTACAGAACTACCTAAATCAAGCACACCTCAAATGACATGTGTTTTACCCAGGAATGTTTGCTACTGTGCATTGCACTAAGAATACAGGACCAACAAGCCACCGCTACGTACAGAGACAAACCGTCCTCCACCATCAACTTCCTAGTTAATGTTCTCAACTGGTTCAGCCCACAACCTCCATAAAGTTTACATTTGTTTGAACTTTTGTTGTCAAGCTTGGTTATTTTATGCCTTGCATCACATACCCAGTAAACCACAAAATGTGTAACAGTTTCTTGCGCTGAAGGAGAGGAGGACCAAAATGCAGCATGGTTCTTTAATAAAGCAACTACACATGAACAAACTAACAAAACAAGAACCATGAAAACCCAAACCAGCCCTATCTGGTGCAAACACAGAGACAGGAACAATCACCCACAAAAACCCAACACCAAACAGGCTACCTAAATATGGTTCCCAATCAGAGACAATGACTAACACCTGCCTCTGATTGAGAACCATATCAGGCCAAACATAGAAATAGACAAACTAGACATGTAACAGAATGCCCACTCAGATCACACCCTGACCAAACAAAACATAGAAACATACAAAGCAAACTATGGTCTTGGTGTGACAAAATGTACACTTTGTCACTCACAACTGTGCCCCTTTGCACATTCAAAACATTTGTATATTCAGAAAATGTATAAGGGTCAAAGGCGTATAAGGTTTTCAAAGTAGCAAAAAAATAAAACCGCAATTACAATTCCTTAAAAGGCTTTTTTTCTGTTCAGTGGAGTGTCACCTATGCCGTTATATTCAAGAATATATGTGATTCATATGAATGTACCCTAGTAAAATGTAATTCAGTAAAACACTAATCACAAGGTTCATGCTTAGACTGGCAGGAATATAACTACCCAGAAAAAATGACAACTCAAAATTTGTTGAAGGGTTTTCCCAAAACCTTCCTGCCTTGCACTGAGAAAAATTCTAAATCTATGAAAATATCTTTCACTTCATCCTATGATATTTGTTTTGTCAACAAAACAAAGTTATTGTATTTTAATATAAAATACTGGTGTTATACTGTATGACGCTGTATGACGCTATTTTGTTACACTGAATGACACTCATAGCAACTCTTTGCACAAACACGGTACATGCATTGCTTGTTCTTGAGATCACATAATGGAAGACTGTAACTCTGAAACGCTTGAGGTTTTCAGCAACCCTCTTTGGCTCAACCTGTCAACTATGTGTTTCACATTCTCGTGATCGAGACACGCACAGGTGTTGTGGTCATGTGCCTTCGGCTTTGTAATGTAAAATGGCCGCAGTTGTAAAAACTGTCTGTATGACAGTGAGTGTCCCATCCACCTCTGAATTGTACTGTCACGTTCTGTCCATCGTTCGTATGTGTTTTCCTTGTTTTAGTGTTGGTCAGGACGTGAGCTGGGTGGGCATTCTATGTTGAGTGTCTGGTTTGTCTATTTCTATTTTTGGCCTGATATGGTTCTCAATCAGAGGCAGGTGTTAGTCATTGTCTCTGATTGGGAACCATATTTAGGTAGCCTGTTTTGTGTTGGGTTTTGTGGGTGATTGTTCCTGTCTCTGTGTTTTACACCAGATAGGGCTGTTTTTGGTTTTCCACGGTTATTGTTTTGAAGTGTTAATGTTTATCTGTTTTTATTAAACATGAGTCAATATAACCACGCTGCGTTTTGGTCCTCTACTTCACCACAGGAAAACCCTGACAATCACTCACCAACCAAGGACCAAGCGGCGTGGTAACGGGCAACGGTAAAAGCGGCAGCAGGAGAAGGAACAGAGGCAGCAGCAGTGGGAGATGCTGTACTATTTGAATAAATGGACTTGGAGGGAGATCCTTGATGGAAAAGGAACCTGGGCAGAGCCATGGATAGAATTGGAGCTGTTGGCGAAGCAGAGTGCTGAGTCTGAGAGTGTGGAGGATGTATTGGACAGAGTAGAAAGAAAGCTGTTGGTTTGGCATAGTATGCACGGCATACCAGTGCCAGCACCACGCATCAGGCCTACAGTGCGTCCCGCCTGTCCAGCGCTGCCGGAGCCTTCCTCCTCTCCAGCGCAGCCAGAGTCTCCCGCCTGTCCGGCACTGTCAGAGCTACCGCCCCTCATGCCAGAGGTGCCAGAGGCCCTCATTCCAGAGGCACCAGTGCTCCTCAGTCCAGCGCTGCCAGAGCCTTTTTCTCCAGTCTGCCCAGCGCCGTCTGAGCTACCAGTCTGCCCAGCGCCGTCTGAGCTACCAGTCTGCCCAGCGCCGTCTGAGCTACCAGTCTGCCCAGCGCCGTCTGAGCTACCAGTCTGCCCAGCGCCGTCTGAGCTACCAGTCTGCCCAGCGCCGTCTGAGCTACCAGTCTGCTCAGCGCCGTCTGAGCTACCAGTCTGCCCAGCGCCGCCAGTTCCGCCAGTCTGCCCAGCGCCGCCAGTGCCGCCAGGATCCGCCCGAACTGCCAGGATCCGCCCAGGATCCGCCCAGGATCCGCCCAGGATCCGCCCAGGATCCGCCCAGGATCCGCCAGTCTGCCAGGATCCGCCAGTCTGCCAGGATCCGCCAGTCTGCCAGGATCCGCCAGAACTGCCAGGATCTGCCAGGATCCGCCAGAACAGCCAGGATCCGCCAGGATCCGCCAGTCGGCCAGGATCCGCCAGTCGGCCAGGATCCGCCAGAACGGCCAGGATCCGCCAGAACGGCCAGGATCCGCCAGAACGGCCAGGATCCGCCAGAACTGCCAGGATCCGCCAGTCAGCCAGGATCCACCAGAAGTGCCAATCAGCCAGGATCTGCCAGTCAGCCAGGATCTGCCGGAACCACAAGCCAGCCAGGATCTGGTAGATCCATCAACCTGCCTGAGCTTCCCCTCGGTCCCGAGCTTCCCCTCGGTCCCGAGCTTCCCCTCGGTCCCGAGCTTCCCCTCGGTCCCGAGCTTCCCCTCGGTCCCGAGCTTCCCCTCGGTCCCGAGCTTCCCCTCGGTCCCGAGCTTCCCCTCGGTCCCGAGCTCCCCTCAGTCCAGTGGGGACCATTGTTAGGTTTCCTAGGCCAAGGTTAGCGGCGAGGGTTGCCACTCAAGGGACACTAAGGAGGTGGACTAAGACAATTATGGAGTGGGGTCCACATCCAGCGCCAGAGCCGCCACCGCGGAGAGATGCCCACCCAGACCCTCCCCTATAGGTTTAGGTTGTGCGTTCGGAGTCCGCACCTGGGGGGGGGGGGGGTCTGTCACGTTCTGTCCATCGTTCGTATGTGTTTTCCTTGTTTTAATGTTGGTCAGGACGTGAGCTGGGTGGGCATTCTATGTTGTGTGTCTGGTTTATCTATTTCTATGTTTGGCCTGATATAGTTCTCAATCAAAGGCAGGTGTTAGTCATTGTCTCTGATTGGGAACCATATTTAGGTAGCCTGTTTTGTGATTGTTCCTGTCTCTGTGTTTTACACCAGATAGGGCTGTTTTTGGTTTTCCACGTTTATTGTTTTGTAGTGTTAATGTTTATCTGTTTTTATTAAACATGAGTCAATATAACCACGCTGCGTTTTGGTCCTCTACTTCACCACAGGAAAACCCTGACATGTACTCTGCATGGAGTTCTTTTAGAGATATCATCAGTATCCGCCTCTGAACCTTCTTCATTTGCGTGACCGTGTCTTCCCTGAGAGAAAGCAACTATTTTAATCTCCACTGAGAAATGCAATGACCTGTGTTTTCCTCACTAAAGATCTATATTTTTTCCCTCGTGGCCTGTATTTTTAACTTGGATTGTGTTTTAATTTATTTGACCTTTGCATGCCCTTTCGTAATTTGTTGCTTTTTTGTTGTGATTGTTTTAGTTGCATTTCCAGTTGAAGAATTTTCTTCTTTAGTTTTTCCTTTTGCAGCCGCTTACAACACTTTGATACCTTTTTCACTTTTTCTGGAGTGGCGGAAGCAAGTGGTTGCTCCACTGTTTGAGATTGAGGCTCAAGGGATTTCTCTAGTTCTGGAGTCAAGGACTCAGATGGTTGTTCTAGCTCTGGAGGTGCAAATTAATGTTGTACTTTTTCAAGTTGTTCAGGGGGCTGCTCAAAAGCGTTTCAGTCAGTGGATTCAGGAGTTATTGTATAGATTGATGGATGTTCAGGTTTGACATCCTTTCTTCTCTGATCGCTAAAAACGATAATGTAATAGTTATGACACTGGCACAGAATAGAATTTGCATCCATTAAATGTTATTATTAGTCTATTAATAGTAGGCTATACAATGATAACACTTAAAGTTTTACAAGTTAAATCAACTCCCTCCCTTTCTCAAACATGACATGTTTTGTCACCAGTTCATTGCAAATGTTAATAATAATCACTTTACTATAAATCTACGGCAGCACTTGACATTGCATTAAGTTGCATTATTACACGATTATTACATGATAGTTCATGTTGTAATTATGCATTGTTACTATCTGCTCAATTTCTATTCAATGCAATTTACACAAATGCAATTTCAAGATACCTACACAAAATAGCTACATCAAATGCCCATCAAACTACTTCAATTCAAACTGGTACAGTCTTGATTTTTCATAAAGGGCCCCAAATGTGAAGCAGCTATTAACTAATATAATTCACAATCCATTTTAATTCATAATTATGTGTGTGTAATATTTTATTAACTAATATAATCCATCAGTTATATCTTAACTGCAGTGCAATAAAAAAATAAACAGTGTAATAGTGCAATTTAATGTTGTGTTAACCACCCAACATTATATCCTATTATATCCTATTCTGTTGCTGACAGTAGCGTGAAACCATGAAAACAGTACCTTGCTTTTCTTCTGGCTAGTCTTTCCTCCCAAGCAACTGGATCTGCGTTAATCTTTTGTCTGGGCAGTGCAGCCCTCTCCTTACTCGACGACGGAATCTTCCATAAAATAGTTAAATGATAATATTCAGTATGCATACAACAAGTAAATATGAATTGCATGATTAAATGTTGTAAACTAGTGAAAACATGGGATAGCAATGTTACTGTCATTCAGCATAACAGGTGACGTGGTATAAACGTGAAACTTTTGGACAAAAGCATGATACTGAAGGACAGAATTCATACATATTTAACAGGCAGTTCCTTGGCCACCTATATAAAGTAATTACTTTGATCTATAAGGATTATTCTTACTTTTCATATTGAATATAGCTTTTTATAAAATAACATTAAAATGATGTTTTGTAGTGTTGTACTGAAGGACATGCATTTTTGTTACAAAGGTTACTAGAGGGTGAAAAGGTGAAATCATCAAATATTTGAGAGAGATTTACTCACCTCATCACATTGATAGATGGTCTTCAATGATAGATGGTCTTTATTGTGATGTCACACACTGTCACATGATTACCATCATGTGAAATGTGTTAAAATGGCTTTTTACCTTTGTTATACTGAATGATATTGATGAAGCACAAAAGTCCGGACAAAAGTTATTCAAGTTTTTAAATATTTTTTAGTTTTAGATAAAGCATGTTGTCCATTATTCTATATATTGTTGCAAACACTAATACAATTATGCCATGGGTGTTGATTTATATTTTTAGGATGAATTTCTACATTTTAAAAACACTTTTGTCATTAGAATTTTAACCTGGTCAGTTACACTGAAGGACATTTTGACACTTAGAAGCTCAATAACTCCCTTAATTTAATAGTTTGCAACACAAATATTTCTGGGTCAAAAGAAGGGTAAGAGTTGAGTGAGTTAATATTATATTTATACATATTTATCTTTTTATGTTAAATGGATGGCCTTCGGACACCAAATGTACACGTCTTGTCTTTGACCCATAAACTCAGAAATCAAGAAGAATACTTTGTCAATTTTCCAGGTTGTTTTTTTCCACCTCGCACCATATCCTGGGGCCAATGGTCACTGAGAAACAACACTTGGCATTTGTAGCTTATCGTTTCTTGCATAATGCATTTGGCAGTTTCACAAGATCATTATACTTTTTGGAGCAATGATTAGCTCATATTAGTTCAGGAGGCATGTTGAGCTTTGCACTGCTTTCTCACAGTTTGAGACAACATTTCTCAGAAGTGAAGAGTTGTTCATGCAATAATTGGGTGAGCCTACATGTATATATTAGTAATGGTGTGGGATTGGGAATCTCAACAATGGGTAGGCCTACATGTATATACACTGCTCATAAAAATAAAGGGAACACTTAAACAACACAATGTAACTCCAAGTCAATCACACTTCTGTGAAATCAAACTGTCCACTTAGGAAGCAACACTGATTGACAAATTTCACATGCTGTTGTGCAAATGGAATAAACAACAGGTGGAAATTATAGGCAATTAGCAAGACACCCCCAATAAAGGAGTGGTTCTGCAGGTGGTGACCACAGACCACTTCTCAGTTCCTATGCTTCCTGGCAGATGTTTTGGTCACTTTTGAATTGTGGCGGTGCTTTCACTCTAGTGGTAGCATGAGACGGAGTCTACAACCCACACAAGTGGCTCAGGTAGTGCAGCTCATCCAGGATGGCACATCAATGCGAGCTGTGGCAGGAACGTTTGCTGTGTCTGCCAGCGTAGTGTCCAGAGCATGGAGGCGCTACCAGGAGACAGGCCAGTACATCAGGAGACGTGGAGGAGGCCGTAGGAGGGCAACAACCCAGCAGCAGGACCGCTACCTCCGCCTTTGTGCAAGGAGGAGCACTGCCAGAGCCCTGCAAAATGACCTCCAGCAGGCCACAAATGTGCATCTGTCTGCTCAAACGGTCAGAAACAGACTCTGTGAGGGTGGTATGAGGGCCCGACATCCACAGGTGGGGGTTGCACACTGAGCACGTGACAGACGTGACGGTCTGGAGACGCCGTGGAGAACGTTCTGCTGCCTGCAACATCCTCCAGCATGACCGATTTGGCGGTGGGTCAGTCATGGTGTGGGGTGGCATTTTTTGGGGGGGCCGCACAGCCCTCCATGTGCTCGCCAGAGGTAGCCTGACTGCCATTAGGTACCGAGATGAGATCCTCAGACGCCTTGTGAGACCATATGCTGGTGCGGTTGGCCCTGGGTTCCTCCTAATGCAAGACAATGCTAGACCTCTGGAGTGGCTGGAAAGTGTCAGCAGTTCCTGCAAGAGGAAGGCATTGATTCTATGGACTGGCCCGCCCGTTCCCCAGACCTGAATCCAATTGAGCACATCTGGGACATCATGTCTCGCTCCATCCACCAACGCCACGTTGCACCACAGACTGTCCAGGAGTTGGCGGATGCTTTAGTCCAGGTCTGGGAGGAGATCCCTCAGGAGACCATCTGCCACCTCATCAGGAGCATGCCCAGGCGTTGTAGGGAGGTCATACAGACACGTGGAGGCGACACACACTACTGAGCCTAATTTTGACTTGTTTTAAGGACATTACATCAAAGTTGGATCAGCCTGTAGTTTGGTTTTCCACTTTAATTTTGAGTGTGACTCCAAATCCAGATAAATTTGATTTCTATTGATAATTTCTGTGTGATTTTGTTGTCAGCACATTCAACTATGTAAAGAAAAAAGTATTTAATAAGAACATTTCATTCATTCATATCTAGGATGTGTTATTTTAGTGTTCCCTTTATTTGTTTGAGCAGTGTATTAGTAATAGTGTGGGATTAGTAATCTCAACAATGGGTAGGCCTACATGTATATATTAGTAATAGTGTGGGATTGGAAATCTCAGCAATGGCCATACTTGCAGCGTTTAAATCTCTGCTGTCATGGAAGGAATATTCTTCCTTCCTGTCTGCTTCTCCTGGCGATAGCAGAGTATTCCGTAACCAGACTTCTAATAACTACGGGGGGGGGGGGGGGTCAATCAATTCTGTATGAATAGCTAGAGGGAGGGGACGGTTGAGATTATTCTTAAAGGAGACTTGCATTGTTTTACGAATGATGGTTGTTAATCATACACAGGTATAAAAAGTAGGATACATCTGTTTTTGCCAGATTGTCAATGGTATCACGTCCATGATGTTTATTTCTTCATTGATATTCAGTGTTCTGTCATTACCGATGTGGTTGCTTGTGTTCGTGCACAAACAACAGACTCATTGAAACAACAGACTCAGAGACTTTCTCTCATACATTAATTTTATGATCACCTCATTCCAACTCTCACATAGCCCACATAATCCTCTCAGGACCTCCCTGCTCTGTTTTGATGTTCCCAAACCTTTACTCTTTGTGTGATGTGTGACAGACTTATTTGAGTGAATAATCAATTAAGAAAAACTCAGTAGACAAATATGTCAATGAAATATAGGCAAATAGGCTATCAAGGAGCTGACGCAAGTCACACTAATCCAATAGCCTGTTATTTGTTCCCTTTTAAGCTTACAGTCTTAATTCACATGAGTGAATGCACCCATTGTATTCTACACAGCTGGATCTGCTACTCAAGCCCAAATTTCTCCTTAATCTACTGATTCAAACTCTGCTGGAGAGCAGCTTTACCAAGGTTACTGGGTTCGGGACTCCAGATAGATTTACTTACAGTGGAGTTTAAGGCATGTCCCTGTGGTCGCATATTGCCCTGTGTCTTTGTCTCTGTCCAAGTCACACAGGCCGGTACTGTACTCTGTACCTGCATAGTTCTAAACCCCAAATTCACTCAATCCCCTTTCTGTAGGTCTCAGTAGGAGCACCCCGACAGAGGTGTATCTGGGGTGGGGGCGGGCCTGGTCCTGTGTCGCTCTGTGGTCTCCCTGGCTGTGGTGGGAGCCATCTTTGGCCTGGAGTTGCTGGTCATATCGCAAGTGATTGAGGACCGGGACTCGGGCCGGTGGTGTGGCCTGGGGTCAGCTCTGGTGCTTGTGGCGGCGGCGCTGTCGGCAGGGGGAGTGGTGGTGTTGGTGTCTCTCCTCCGGCAGCAGGCCTCTCCTTTGGGCATCACCCTTACCTTCTGGTGCCAGTTTACCGCAGTCTTCCTGCTCTTCCTCAACGGCATGGCAGCGCCACATCCATCACATGGCCCTGCAGGCACCACCTAGAGGCCACCTGGGGAAATGCTAGAGGTGAAAGAGCACAAGGAGTCCAGCAGTGTCCAGTTACAGCAGTACGGCAGAAGGCATTTTCATGTTCCAAACACACAGACGTCACAGGAACAGTGATTTCCTGCTGGGATCAGGTTTAGGGTTACGCCCAGGGTTGAGGACTGTGGAGTATAGTGGACATCAGGACATCTCTTCATCCATGGGTGTTACAGTGCCTGAGATGTAACAGGGTCTTTTGGAATGGATCGGCTGTGTGTATGATTCCTCAAGGTCTTGTGCATGTGCAGCTTGTTAATAGCACATACTGGGAACAGTAAACAATGACTGCTGCCTGTCTATATGCTGTCAAATCATCTTCATTGTTTTGTGGAAATACAGCTCTGGATTGTGTAGAATATATATTTTTTTACAACATTTGTTATTCTTAGTTACACTGAGCATAGTAACTAATGTGTAACTTCCTTTTAATCCCTTGGCCTCATAGCTACATGATGTACAGTGGGGCAAAAAAGTATTTAGTCAGCCACCAATTGTGCAAGTTCTCCCACTTAAAAAGAAGAGAGGCCTGTAATTTTCCTAATAGGTACACTTCAACTATGACAGACAAAATGAGAGAAAAAAAATCCAGAAAATCACATTGTAGGATTTTTTTATGAATTAATTTGCAAATTATGGTGGAAAATAAGTATTTGTTCAATAACAAAAGTTTATCTCAATACTTTGTTAGATACCCTTTGTTGGCAATGACAGAGATCAAACGTTTTCTGTAAGTCTTCACAAGGTTTTCACACACTGTTGCTGGTATTTTGGCCCATTCCTCCATGCAGATCTCCTCTAGAGCATTGATGTTTTGGGGCTGTTCCCTCCAAAGATTTTCTATGGGGTTGAGATCTGGAGACTGGCTAGGCCACTCCAGGACCTTGAAATGTTTCTTACGAAGCCACTCCTTCGTTGCCCGGGCGGTGTGTTTGGGATCATTGTCATGCTAAAAGACCCAGCCACGTTTCATCTTCAATGCCCTTGCTGATGGAAGGAGGTTTTCACTCTAAATCTCACGATACATGGCCCCATTCATTCTTTCCTTTACACGGATCAGTCGTCCTAATAATTGCTCCCACAGTTGATTTCTTCAAACCAAGCTGCTTACCTATTGCAGATTCAGTCTTCCCAGCCTGGTGCAGGTCTACAATTTTGTTTCTGGTGTCCTTTGACAGCTCTTTGGTCTTGGCCATAGTGGAGTTTGGAGTGTGACTGTTTGAGGTTGTGGACAGGTGTCTTTTATACTGATAACAAGTTCAAACAGGTGCCATTAATACAGGTAACGAGTGGAGGACAGAGGAGCCTCTTAAAGAAGAAGTTACAGGTCTGTGAGAGCCAGAAATCTTGTTTGTGTCACGCCTTAGTCATTGTATTTTGTGTTTTTGTTATTATGTTTGGGTAGGCCAGGGTGTGACATGGGTTTATTATGTTGTTTTCGTATTGGGGTTTGTAGTATTTGGGATCGCAGCTATTAGGGGTGTTGTATAGGCTTGGCTGCCTGAGGCGATTCTCAATCAGAGTCAGGTGATCCTCGTTGTCTCTGATTGGGAACCGTATTTAGGGAGCCATAGTTTCGCTTTGTATTTCGGTGGGTGTTTGTTCCTGTCTTTGTGTAGTATTCACCAGATAGGCTGTAATAAGTTTCACGTTCCGTTCTGTTGTTTTTGTATTTAGTATTCAGTTATTTCATTTACCGCAATTCAGTTCATTAAAGTCATGAGTAACCAACACGCTGCATTTCGGTCCGACTCTCTTTCTTCAACAGACGAACGCCGTTACAGTTTGTTTGTAGGTGACCAAATACTTATTTTCCACCATAATTTGCAAATAAATTCATTAAAAATCCTACAATGTGATTTTCTGGAATTTTTTAATTTCTAATTTTGTCTGTCATAGTTGAAGTGTACCTATGATGAAAATTACAGGCCTCTCTCATCTTTTTAAGTGGGAGAACTTGCACAATTGGTGGCTGACTAAATACTTTTTTGCCCCACTGTATGCCAGTGGTAACAGATTAAACAGCCCAGTAAGAGATAGGCTAATATAATAATATAATGACTTTTAAAATACATGTATGACATTTATTGTGAGAGTTGATCTTCTCATTGCCATCAAGTCGTACCATCATTGATCCTGTGTGAAGCACATGTAATATAACTAACATAGCATGGTTAAATTGATTCTAGGAACTGTCACCAACACATTCACACAAATTCCTTTAAACTTTACAACAGCTCTTGTTTTCATGGTTAAACATACACATATCATATGTAACACTTGGAATATACATGTTAGAAAGCCAATAAATAAAATTAAGCATGTCCACATGGTCCTTTAGAATACCTGGTCATATTGACAATTGTACAATAGGTAGGTGCATTCCTGATAGTCATGCAGTGTGTGTGCCATGCATGCCTGCAGGTGAGGATGAGGAAAGGTCAGAATAGCAAACCCATGCACAGAAAGGTTTCAGCGTTTTGACCCCACAACCAAAAGTCCAGTCCTGTCACTAAATGCCATGCCGGTCAAAGATCATATACACTCAACAGAAAAAAAAATAAAAGGAGGTCTCATCCTTCAAGAGTCAAACTGGAATGTCAGAATGTCACCGATAGACTGTGGAAACACACATGGCACCTATCCATTGACAAAGCCTCGTAGGTACAGTATAGTGAGGAGTGACTGGATGTGCTACACCTGACTAGAATGGCGTGTGGAGGGTCCCCGGGTCAGGAAGGAGACCTGGGTATGGGCCCCTACACTCTGACTCATGGAACCATGTTGGCACCTGGCCTCCCCAGCTAGATGCTGCTTCAGCCTCCATCGCCTCCACCTCCTCCGAACCTCATACTGAACCTGGGGATAGGGTGTCAAACGTCAACAGCCAGGGTCAGCCAATCCCCTCTCTCTATCCTCAATAATCTACTACTGGACACTGAGCTGTGGTTGTCAACTTACCTCTCCATTCAGAAAACAGTATAGAACTGCTACTACAAACCCCTAGAATAGGACAGAGCACAGACAAAGGGTTAGGTAAACTAAACTAAATTGGCGGAAAATAGCATAGCGGTTAAAGTGTTGAGCCAGTAACCGAAAGGTCGCTGGTTCGCACACCCTAGCTTACAAGGTGAAAAATCTGTTTATGTAACCCTAATCTTCTCCAGGGGTGCCATACTACAATGACTGACCCTATCAAACAACACATTTCACTGCACCTATCTGGTGTGTGACAATAAAACATGTTTTTTTACTCACTGTATACCAAAGAGTAGATACACTGAAAGTTTGTAGCAGGGGTGTACTGTATGTACAGTACACCCACAGAGGTGGGATAAAGGTACTACAGTACCTGAGTGGAAGCAAAAGCCAGCTCGATAAAGTTCCATATTTCACTGACTTTATGTGGGAGGAATGCAAAGAGGACGTAGTGCAAACCAAAGAGAGATACCAGGAGAACAGTGGACTTAGCAAGCCTCCTGAAAATAAACATTTACAAGTACATAAGATATCATCAACATGACAAAAGTGTTTTGTTCTGTAGATATTAAATAGCTTTTGGTCAAAAAGAATAATATGTAACTCACCTATACTGGTTCAACTCATTTCTATGCATTTCCTGTGTCCTCAACTTGGCCACCAGGATTCTTATGATACTCAGAAAAAACAGCAAGTTAACCTGTGTAAGTGACAGATTTTAAGTGAGGTGCTGACTCACAGAAAATCACAAAATAGTTTATGGGGTCAAAGGTTATGGCAGAACTCACAACGATGAAGAGGAGAACAGGAACTCTGAGAATCCACCAGATCCCCTCGTGTCCCCTCCTCTCCCAGCACCTTTAAAACCAGGGGGAGAGAGAATACATACACACTCTATATGTGAGGAGCATGTAAGCATTATTACATAGATACTTGAATACAGACATAACCTACCCTTCATTCTCCTGGGTATATTTTGCCAAACTCCAGGCTACTATAATGACCATTGGGGAACCTGTAGAGGCAAACAGTCAGACAATGGAATAGAAAAAGACAGAAAATAGATGATGTTAGAGCTCCCAGACAGTCCAATTGAGTGGACAGAAGTACATAGCCAAAATCAATGGTATAATCTTTTACTTTAGCAAATTTGTCCTTCAGTCGTGTTAATTTAAGTTTGCTAAAGATAAACAGGCTTACCCCAGCCCAGGACGATGTACCACCTGAGGTGCCTCTTCTGGGAGAAGAGGGAGACACTGACCAGGCTGTACAGGTAGTGTCCCTCGGCCAGCAGCCAGCTGTAGTTGGCCATGATGCAGTAGTTGGAGAACGATGTTGCAATCTTACAGCTTACCTGTGGAGGGCGACAGAGGACCGAGACAGGCAGGAGGAGTCAACTCAACCAGAAGGAAGGGAAGGACGTGAGCCTTGTCTTCTTCTTCTAAGGGGTTTCTATATATAGCTGAATGTTATATGATTAATGCATGTACGTAATACAATTTAGATTGCAAGCGTGATTTGAATTTTTTGTATTGATTGACCGGCTGATTGAACAAAATTATGGTCTGATTGTCTGGTTTAGTAATTGGGTGATTGACTGGCTGGCAGTCAGTGATTAGGAGTCACTGGGTAATAAATGTTATGAAGGTATTAATAGTGATTGGTAGTAGGCACCGGATAGGAGTCACAGTGGAAGTGGTCATCAGAGGAGAAGAGCACAGCATCTCTGATGAAGATGAAGGTGGCTCGGAGGATGAAGGAGAGGAACAGTTGGATGTGGACGTAATTACGGGTGCAGTGGAGCCTCCTTGGGGGAAGACCAAGGACACAGAGAGATAGAATAAAATACATATATTCATAATTTCACCCATTGACCCTTGCACATGCAGCGGATACAGTGAAGACAGGAGATTAAGATAAACAGTTGACAAAGACATGCATTTTAGACAAATGGAGAAGTGGTAAAAGTCATTCCTAATGTTAAGGGATGAGCAGAACAATTTATGATCTACTACAAGTATAAATCAATTGGACGGCCCCCAACTATACCCACCTGAACAGACAGAGTGTGGCAGTGGCGATGGTAAGAGACGCAGTAGAGATAGCATAGCCCACCGAGTACATGACTTGCACATAGAGGAAGTAGCCATGGGACCTGGGTGCCTGGGGAAGCAGAAAC